>NW_004443977.1:6163662-6184731 GCF_000243295.1 Trichechus manatus latirostris | reverse complement strand
CCTTAATTATATTGAGGAATTTCCCTTCTATTCCTATTTTGTTGAGAGTTTTTATCATGAATGTGTGTTGGACTTTGTCAAATGCCTTTTCTATATCAGTTAATAAGATCATGTGGTTCTTATCTTTTGTTTTATTTATGTGATGGATTACATTGATTGTTTTTCTAATGTTGAGCCACCCGCATACCTGGTATGAATCCCACTTGGTCATGATGAATTATTTTTTTGATATGCTGTTGAATTCTGTTGGCTAGAATTGTGTTAAGGATTTTTGCATCTATATTCATGAGGGATATTGGTCTGTAATTTTCTTTTTTTGTGGTATTTCTACCTGACTTTGGTATCAGGGTTATGCTTGCTTCATAAATGAGTTTGGGAGCATTCCATCCTTTCCTTGCTCTGCAATACCTTTAGTAGTGCTGCTATTAACTCTTCTCTGAAAGTTTGGGACCAGTGAAGCTGTCAGGGCCAGGGCTTTTTTTGTTGGGTGTTTTTTTGTTTGTTTGTTTTGTTTTTTTCTTTTTCAATCTCTTTTGTTATAAGTTTATTTACTTTTTCTACCTCGGTTTGTGTTCATTTAGGTAGGTAGTGTGTTTCTAGAAATTTGTCCATTTCCTCCAGATTTCCGAATTTGTTAGAGTACCATTTTTCATAATATTTTGCTATGATCCTTTTTATTTCAGTTGTGTCTGTTGTGATATCACCCATCTCATTTCTTATTTGGGTTTTTGCTTCCTCTCCTGTTTTTCTTTTGTTAGTTTGGCCAATGGTTTATGGATTTTTTTGGTCTTTCCAAAAAATCAGCTTTTGGTCTTGTTGACTCTTTCAATTGTTTTTCTATTCACAATTTCATTTATATCTGCTCTAATCTTTATTATTTCCTTTCTTCTGAAGCCCAAGAGCTTCTTTTGCTGCTCTCTTTCTATTTGTTTGAGTTGTAGGGTTAATGTTTTGATTTTGGCCCTTTCTTCTTTTTGGTTGTGTGCATTTATTGCTATAAATTGACCTTTGAGCACTGCTTTTGCTGTGTTCCAAAGGTTCTGTTAAGATATGTTTTCATTCTCATTTGATTCTATGAATTTCTTTATTTTGCCATTGATTTGTTCTATAACCCAATAGTTTTTGAGCAAGGTGTTATTCAGTTTCCATGTATTCGATTTTTCCCTTTCTTTTTCTATTATTGATGCCTACTTTTATGGCTTTATGGTCAGAAAAGCTGCTTTGTAATATTTTGAAGTTTTGGATTCTGTTAAGGCTTGCTTTGTGACCTAATATGTGGTCTATTCTGGAGAATGTTCCATGTGCATTGGAAAAGAAAGTATAGTTGGATGCTGTTGGGTGGAGTGTTCTGTATATGTCTATGAGGTCAGATTGGTTGAGTGTGACATTTAGATCTTCCATGTCTTCACTGAGCTTCTTTCTAGATGTTCTGTCCTTCACAGAAAGTTATGTGTTGAAGTCTCTGACTATTGTTGTAGAGCTGTCTATTTCTCTTTTCAATGCTGTTAGAGTTTGTTTTATGTATTTTGGAGCCCTGTCATTGGGTGCATATACATTTATTATGGTTGTGTCCTACTGGTGTATTGACCCTTTAATCATTACATTTTCCTTCCTTATCCTTTGTGGTGGATTTTGCTTTAAAGTCTGTTTTGTCAGAGATTAATATTGCCACTCCTGCTCTTTTTTTGAGTGTTGTTTTCTTGATATATATTTTCTCCATCCTTCGAGTTTTAGTTTGTTTGTGCCTTTAAGTCTAAGGTGTGTCTCTTGTAGGCCACATATATATGGATGGGTTTTTTTTTTTAATCCATTCTGACACTCTCTGTCTCTTTATTGGTGCATTTAGTCCATTTATATTCAGTGTAATTATTGATAGATAGGAGTTTAGTGCTGTCATTTTTATTTTTTTGTGGTGTTGACAGTTTCTTCGTTCCACTTAATTTTCTGTGCTGAGTCGTTTTTCTTTATGTATTTTTTTTTCTTCTTTTTCATTGTTGTTGATTTTGTATTTGCTGAATCTTTTTGTTTTTCTTCTTTCTTATTTTGATGGATAGATTAGTTAGTTTCCTTTGTGGTTACCTTAAAATTTACCTCTATTTTTCTAAGTTTAAGCCAATCTTTTATTTCTTGATATCATCTTAACTTCCTCTCCATATGAAAGTTCAATGACTACTCTATTTACTCTCTCTTTTTTGTTTTAGTGTTGTCATCATTTACATATTGACATCTCTGTTTCCTTATTTTCAGTCTTTTAGTTTTAACTTATTTTTGTGACTTCCCTATCTGGGTTGATATCTGGTTGTTCTGTCCTGTGTTCTAGTCTAATCATGTTGTTAATTCTGTAGCCAATGGACTCCCTTTAATATTTCTTGTAATTTTGGTTTGGTTTTTACAAATTCCCTTAACTTCTGTTTATCTTTAAAGGCCCAATTTCCCCTTCATATATGAGAAACAGTTTTTCTGTACATATAATTCCTGGCTGGAAATTTTTTTCCTTCAAGGCTTAGTATATGTCATCCCATTGCCTTCTTGCCTGCGTGTTTCTGCTGAGTAGTCAGAGCTTAGTCTTATTGGTTCTCCTTTGTAGGTGACTTTTCGTTTATCCCTAGCGGCTCTTAAAATTCTCTCTTTATCTTTGGTTTTGGCAAGTTTAACTATAAGATGTCTTGGTGACTTTCTTTTGGGATCTACCATGTGTGGGGTTCGATGAGCTTCTTGGATAGATTCTGTCTCGTCTTTCACGATATCAGGGAAGTTTTCTGCCAGCAAATATTCAACAATTCTCTCTGTATTTTCTGTTATTCCCCCGTTTTGGTACTGCAATCACTTGTAGATTATTCCTCTTGATAATGTCCCATATTATTCTTAGGGCTTCTTCATTTTAAAAAAATTCTCTTATCTGATTTTTCCTCAGATAAATTGGTGTCCAGTGCTTTATCTTAAATCTCACTAATTCTGACTTCCATTGTCTCAATTCTGCTCCTGTGACCTTCTATTGAGTTGTCTAATTCTGAAATTTGATTATTAATCTTTTGCATTTCTATTTACTGTCTCCCTATGGATTCTAGTGGCCTGTTAAATTTGTTGTTCTGATCTTGTATTGCTTTCCTGAATTCCTTTATTGCTTTGTCTGTATGTTCCTTTGCTTGGTCTGAGTTTTGCCTGATCTTCTTCCTGAAGTCTTGAAGAGCTCTATATGTTAACCTTTTGACTTCTACCTTCAGTAATTCCAAGACATTCTCTTCCTTCGGAAGGTTTCCTAGTTCTTTGTTTTGGTCTCTTGATGGAGCCATCTTGATCTGCTTCTTTATGCAATTTGGTATTGACTGTGTTTCAGAGCCATCAATAAGTTATGATATTTATTTATTGTATGTTTGCTTACTGTGTCCTAGCTTTTTGTTTTGATAGGCCCAAATAGCCTGGGCTTGTGAACTGCTTTCATTATTGGAGTCTTTGAAGCTCTCACATCCTGTCACCAGGTGTTTAGAACGGCTCCTAAGTGTGAGCCCAGGAATGATATATTGTTTAATAAATTACATATTCACTAACACCTTTTATGTATCTGCCATAGGTCTCTGGGTGGCACAAATAGTTTTTGCTTGACTATTAACCTAAAGGTTGGAGGTTCAAATCCACCCAGCTGAATTAAGGCCTGGTGATCAGCTTCTGTACAGATTACAGTCAAGAAAAGCTTATGAAGCATTTCTACTCTGTAACACATGGGGTTGCCGTGAGTCTGAATCTACTCAATAGCAACTGGTTTGTTTGGGTTTTAGTTTGTATCAGCCATAGTGCTAGGCTTTCTCCTAATATGAAGATTTTGTTGAGTGAGGTGTAGAGTTAAAATAATAATGGCTAAAATTTATTCTAAATTCTTACTTTTTAGTTGTGACATATATCATACATATACATATATAGTATATACAAGTATACATAGGATGTATGTGCAAATTAAAGAATCATAATAAATGAACACTTACATATTTGCCACTCAAGTTAGGAAATAAAACTTGATAAGTACCTTAGAAGATCCCCCAGTGCTCTGCCTTGTTTGCATCTCCTCCCTCCCCAAGCCTCACCCGAGGTGTCCACTATACTGAATTTTGTGTTAATAATTCCTGTGATTTTCTTTATAGTTTTTCTACCTAGTTATGTGTTTCTACCACTTGTCCATCAGTTTGTCGTACTGTGGTGGTTTGTGTGTTGCTGCGATGTTAGAAGCTATGCCACTGATATTCCAAATACCAGCAGGGTCATCCATAGTGTACAGGGTTTAGTGAAGCTTCCAGGCTAAGACAGACTAGGAAGAAGGACCTGGTGATCTACTTCTAAAAAAAAAAAAAAACGAAAATTGGCCAGTGAAAACCTTATGAATAGTAGCAGTGGAAAACCTTATGAATAGCAGTGGAATATTGTCTGATATAGCGGTGGAAGATGAGCCCTTCAGGTCAGAAGGTACTCAAAATAGCAATGATTGTGAGGATGACCCAGGACCAGGCAGTGTTTTGTTCCGTTGTACATAGGGTCGCTATAAGTTGGAGCTGACTTGACAGCATCTAACAACAATAGCATGTATTTCTAAGCAATGCATTTAGTTTTGATGATTTTTGCATTATATATAAATGTATTCATATATGTATGCTTTTGGAGCTTGTGTCTTTTGCTTATCATTCTGTTATTAAAATTCATCTATGTTAATGCTTGTAGTAGTTTATTTTTATTAACGTACTGTATTACAATCCATGATTATGCCACAATTTATTTGTCCATTCTACTGATAATGAATCTTTGCTTTGCTGCCAGGTTTTTGCCATCATAACCCAACATAACAGTGCTGCAGTGATCACTTTTCTTTGGTGTACATGTACATGACTTTCTGTATACAGTGATTTCATACTTTTTTGCTTGAGATCCACAGTAAAAAATACCTTTTTCTTTATGATTTAATTAACACACACACAATGTGTGAAAAAATTTGACAAAACAATACGCTTACTAATTGCAGTACATTCTGATATTTCTATTCTAGTCTATTTTTTAAAATGCTGGTTGTGATCCACTATTCTTTACATAGTCTGGATACCAATTCATCAATTAAATATGTTGAGAATGTCCTTTTCAATTTGTGGCTTGTGTTTTCACTCTTTTAATGGTGTCATTTGCTAAACGGAAGTTTTTTGCTTTTAATGTAGATTAATTTTTCAGTCTTCTTTAAGGTTAATGATTTTTAGATTTTGCATAAGAAATCTTTTTCTTATCTGAGGTTGTCTTAGTCATCTAGTGCTGCTATAACAGAAATACCACAACTGGATGGCTTTAACAAACTGGAGTTTATTCCTTCACCGTCTAGTAGGCTAGAAGTCCAAATTCAGGGTGTCAGTTCCAGGAGAAAGCTTTCTGTGTCGGCTCTGGAGGAAGATCCTTGTCATCAGTCTTCCCCTGGACTAGGAGCTTCTCCCCACGGAAACCCCAGGTCCAAAGGACGTGCTCTGCTCCCGGCACTGCTTTCTTGGTGGTATGAGGTCCCCTCTCTATGCTCACTTCTCTCTCCTTTTATCTCCTGTAAAATAAAAGATGGTGCAGGCCACACCCCAGGGAAACTCACCTTACATTGGATCAGGGATGTGACCTGAGCAAGGGTGTTGCATCCCACCCTAATCCTCCTTAACATAATCTAATCTTGCCTCATTAACCACAGGCAGAGATTAGAATCTAAAACATGCAGGAAAATCACATCAGATGACAAAATGGTGGACAATCACACAGTACTGGGAATCAAGGCCTAGCTGAATTGATACACAGATTTTTGGGGGACGCAATTCAATCCATGACAGAGGTCATGAAGATATTCTTTTATATGATCTTCTAAAAGTTGTATATTTTGCGTAACAAAGATTTAATCCATTTCAAATTGATTTTTATATATGAAGTGAAGTAGGAGCCCAATTTCACTTTTTCCATATGGATATATTCAATGGTTTCAGAACGATTTTTGTAGTACCTTTTCTTCATTTCTGCAGTGCCAACTTTATTATATTATCTGTGTGGGTCTGTTTCTGGGCACGTTGTTCTATTCCATTGGTCTATTTGTCTATCCCCTTGGCAATACCACATTGTCTTAATTATGTAGCTTCATAATAAGGCCTCATATCTGGTAGGACAAATCTCTTCAACTTGCTTGTCTCCTTCAGCAATGTCTTGATCTTGGTCTTAAGTTTTTCTATATAAATTTTTAGAATGAGTTTGACAATTTCCACAAAATAACCTTTGGAGATTCTGACTGGAATTGAATTGAATCTATAGATCAATTTGAGTAAAAGTGACTTCTGTAGAATAGCAAGTTTTTCTATCCAAGAAAATGATCTACCTTTACATTTTATTAGGTCTACTTTAATATCTCTTAATATGTTTTTATAATTTTCCACACAGAGATCTTTCAATGTTGTTGAGTTTATTTATGGCCACATTATATGTTTTGTTGCTATTACAAATTTGTTATGTAAAAATACAATAGATTTTTAACTATTCATTGTATATCTACAACTTTTCTAAACTTCCTCTTCAGTTCTAATATTTTTTTGTGAATCATTTGAGTTTTATACTGAGACTATCATATCATCTATAAATAATGGCATTGTTTTTCTTCCTTTCTGATTGTTATATAGATGTTGTTGTTAGGTGCCATCAAGTCAATTTCAACTCATACTGACCCTATGTACAATAGTATGAAATACTACCCAGTCCTGCACCATCCTCGCAGTTGTTGCTGTGCTTAAGCCTATCGTTGCAACCACTGTGTCAGTCCATCTCGTTGAGGATCTTTCTTTCTTTCACTGACCCCCTACTTTACTAAGCATGATGTCCTCCTCCAGGACACATTACATGCACTGGGCAAGTCACTTAATTTCTCTTTGCCTCAGTTTTCCTAACTGTATAATGGGGATAATAGCTGTACCTTTCTCATAGAGTTGAGTGAGGGCTAAAGAAATTGATATATATAAAATAAAACTGGCACATACTAAGCACTATGTACATATTGACTTTTGTTCTAAATTGTCAAATTTAGTTCACAAAAATATTTTCATAAGCATATATGCTTACATATATATATATATATATATATATATATACATGTGCATATATATATATATGCTAAGCAGAGGCTTTCAATTCTAAATTGTACTTCCTTATGTCCAGGCTTTTTAATAAAGGCTTTTAAGGTAGACTTTTCTTGAACTGCTTTGCTGGAATTATTTACTCTTGATTTGGAGAGGTACAATTAAGTAGTTACTTCTTAACCACATCCAGTTACCAATATCCAAAAGCTATTTTCCCTTTATTTACTCCCATTTGAGAGGCACATGAAGAGAATCATCAAGAAGAAGTCAATGATTGTCCTAGGCAAAACAAGTCTTGCAGACCTCTTAAATGTAGAACCAAGGGATTGTCACTTGCCATCATCCACTGTTGTCATTGTTATTAGGTGCCATCAAGTCGGTTCCAACTCATAGTGACCCTATGTACAACAGAAGGTAACACTGCCCAGTCCTGTGCCATCCTTATAATCGTTGTTACGCTTGAGCCCATTGTTGCAGTCTCTGTGTCAATCCATCTCATTGAGGGTCTTCCTCTTTTTCACTGACCCTCTGCTTTACCAAGCATGATGTCCTTCTCCAGGACCGATCCCTTCTGATAACATGTCCAAAGTACATGAGACGAAGACTTGCCATCCTTGCTTCCAAAGAGCTTCCACTAGGAGGCACAAATTTCCTCATAGTAACTGAAGAAAGCCTTGGAGTTGGGAGTAGAGCCTTGCTTTCCTTTTATTAAAATTCTAGATTTGTAGAATTTTAGAACCTAGGGGCCACCATCTTTCCTCATTTAACAACAGGGATACTGAAGACTAAAGTGTCCAAAGTCGTAAAGCAGATCAGTATCTGAAACAGGAATGCAACTACATTTTTCTAATTCTAAGTCAAATTTTTAATTTGTCCTACTCTTTTCCACCCATACACCAGGGACTTCTAGAATAACAAACAAGTCTGTAATGGAAGAAATACAGCCAGAGTGCTCCTTGGAAGCGAGGATGGCAAGACTTCATCTCACGTACTTTGACATGTTATCAGGAGGGCCAGTCGTTGGAGAAGGACGTCATGCTTGGTAAAGTAGAAGGTCAGCAAGAAAGAGGAAGACCCTCAACGAGCTGAATTGACACAGTGGCTGCAACAACAGGCTCAAGTATAGCAATGATTGTGAGGATGGCACAGGACTGGGCAGTGTTACCTTCTGTTGTACATAGGATCACTATGAGTTGGAAGCGACTTGATGACACATAACAACTCTTTTCCACTCTCTTTTTTTTCAGATTATATGTTTCCCTCAGCTATCCAGAGTATAATGGCAAAAGGCATAAGCATTAAATCCAATGATGCTATAAAGCACCTTTGGACTTTTTCAGGAAAGTTAATACTAAGTCCATGTAATTATAACTTCATTATTTTTATTTTTAATTTTTTTCTTTCAGTATTTGGGTGAATGGTGGAACATCTGGTATTATGACATTGTAAATAAGCATAAGAACACTGAAAAAGAGAAGAGATATTTCAATCTGAGTCACTGAAAATCTAAATGAATCTTCATTTCTAAAATGTCTTACCCTGTGTAAAAATGGATAGAAAGCCTTGCTTCGTTATTGAACAGAACCAACAGCAACTACAAAAGGTGTCTTCCAGAATCCAGTAAGATTCATTTTAAGTGGACAATCATTTGTATCCTATTATTATAATTACACAGAGGCATGTCTGTCCCCTTACAGGACCATAGAAGTGCCCTTTGATAACCCAAGTATCATTCATCTTTTTTAACCTCAAGTGCCTAGAATGGTGCTTGGCATATATCAGACAGTTAATATGTGAGGTGAATTCAGTGGACTTCTAGAATTAAGGTCTTCTACCTGCCTTAAAGTAGGTGGCTGGTGATGGCAAAACACTTCCCAATTTCTCTGAGATGGAGCACATAGCTATTGCTTTTTAGTCATTTGTAAAATATACTCTTCAGAAATAGGTTCAATTTATTTATATTGGAGCTGTCTTCAGATCTTTACAAAGAGGAATGATCATGTGTAAGAGACTGTGACGTTAAAATAACTCAGTGAGCTACAACTTGACTTCCTTATATATAGTGAGGTGGGAAATGAGGTATACTGAACTTTTTGTCAATTTTTTTTTTATTAGAAAGGGGGGTTTATGATAAAGATAAGAAGTGTTAATATTTAGTATTAGTACTACATTGCACATTTAATTAAATGTTGGGCTTGTAATATATAAAAAAACAATTATAAGTAGTGCTTCAATCATAAGCAGTGCTTTTATAGCTATGTACATATATGAAGGACTTATAAAGTTATATTTACTGTATTTGCAGGAAGCAAAAAGTAGAATTGCCAATACACTGTTAGAAGAGTTTTGTTTGGAACAGAGATTAGGTTATTATGACCGACCAGTAAACACCAGAGTACAAACAGACTCTCCCATTGTCCAAGCCACAGGCAGATGTCGTTACTCAGCAGGGTCTTAGCTGGCAAGTCTTTGTTGGTAGTGTTTGTTGAATGTTGAAACTGTTTCCAATTTGATACCCATAAATTGCTCATTCTCAAACTTGTGTTGCTTAAAAAAATACAGGTCTTAAAAACAATTTCTTAAAAAAAAAGTTTGATTTCTAGGACAAACTCAGCCTCAGGAAGTTAGAGCAAAGTCTGTGAAATGTACTATACCTGAACTTCTTAATTTGTGAAGCTTGGGGCCAACCTTAGATGACCATAAAGAGGATTGTGCTTTTCTCCATTAGATTGTGAGCCACTTTAGGGCAGGGACAGTGTATTTGTCTCTTACATGCTATAGTATTTGGCTTGTGTTATAATGGTAGTAATAATTTCTATTTATTAAACATTTATCTACTAGTCAACAATTAAATTAATGATATCCGCAATGTTAATTAATGTAACAAATTCTATTTATTTAACACAGGCATGGCTCTAGACACTTTAAACAAATTAGTTTTTAGTGTTTGCAACAAGTTAGCAATGCGGATAGTATTATCTCCATTTTAGAGGGGAAAAACTAGACTCAGAGAGATTTAGGACTACTAACTAGAAAGTGGCAGTGCCAAATTTCAAGGTAAGATCTGCCTGATTCTACCCTATCTGCTTCCTTTCTTCTATGAAATCTGCACTCAATAAACGTTCAGTGAATTAATGTCTTCTTTAAAATATTTATAAATTACTGTGACAATTTCTTGGACTGCATTTAAATTTAAGAAACTAATGGTGGCATTTAAGCTTTAAGAAATGATTGTCATGTTCTAAAGTAGACATTTTGTTTCTAATAGCACAAGAGAAAACATCCGGGTGTTGCATTCACTCATAAGCTTTGAGTGTGTTCCAGTGATTCCAGTACACCTTGTTTGCTCACACCCTTACGCAGCGCATTGATTTGTCATGGTACGCCCACCAGGGAGGGAACTTGTTCTTACGGAGGTACCTTCTTTTTAGATCACTATCTTGATAAACACATTTTCAAATGAAATAATCTTGAGTAAGATTTTGGATTTAAAGGTGTAATAGATTGACACATAATCCTCACCATGATTGCAAAATACAAAGTGAACAAAATCCTCTTTATCCCTCTAGGCAAAGAATTTTGCTAAATATTCGATCGGTATTCTCATCACTGTGGGAAATGATGCTCGGGACCATTTGCAAACCCAGTCCTTGAATGCCAGCCTTGCATCAAGGCTTGAAAGCAACAAGGAGGAAGTGATTCTATGTTATGTTACGTAAGGATCATCTAGACTTTTTATATGGGTTTATATCTTAACTAGGGTGAGTATAGCAGTGAAGAAAGAGTAACAATTCTTAACTTTTATACGTTTACTGTATGCCAGGAAATATTCAAAGTGGTCTACTTGAATTTCCTCATTTAATCTTCACGTTGATTCTATGAGGTAGGCACTATTAACTTCATTTTATAGATGAAGACACTGAGCAGAGAGAGCAGCTTGCCAAGAGTTACACAGGTAGCAAGGAGTGAAGGCAGGATTGAATCTAACATCCATCTAACTCCAGGGCCCACATTCTTGATTTCTTCCCAAATTACTTCTGAGAAGTCTCCGTTGCCTCAAGGAGTGAGGAACTTTGACACAGTAGAGGTTGTCTGTGAGCACTTCAAACTGTACAGGTTGACAACTGACTTTTTCCTCTCCCACCCGTTGTCTTTCTCTGATCATCCCTTCTCTTCTTCCATTCTCCCTTATCCTGTTACTTGTATCACCATGTCATGGTCACCCAAGCTTAAATCATTGGTGTCTCTTACTTGTCCTTAATGTTTAATCTGTCGTCAAGCTCCATAACTTTTCCTTTGCAATTTGCCTTGAATCTATCTTTGACTTTTCCTACCTATACCCACTATTTCAATTCAGAGCTAATTGTGTCTCATCTAGGAATTTGCAATCATTTTGACTAGTTTGCATACCTCTTTTTTTTTTTTTTTTTTTTTGCTCACTATTATTGTTTCAGTTCATTCTATCACTATTCCAAGGTTCATCCTAAAGCTAAGTTCTGTTGGTTTCTCTTTTCTGATTTTTCAAAACAGGAAAGGGCAAACATTCTGGTGTTATATATGGAATTATGCCTTTACATATGGAATTCTGTCCAAATTTCTCGCCTGAGGTTGTGGGGAAATGAACTGAGATCCCTTTCCCAGCTGCAGTCAGGAAAGAGTTGGGGTTTTTCCCAGATAGAGCCATTCTCAGCTAAGGTTATGGGCCTCACCTTCAAGCAGCTGCAGCAAGTTGTCACATGCTTCTTATCATAATAAGTCCTGGTAGTTATTTCACAAGCAGAGCAATCAAAGCCATGTTACTAAGAGAAACAGGTTTCCGCATATGAGACTAAACTGTGTTGTTTTTAATAGAAAATTAATGCTTGCTCTAGAGAGGTACGTGTTTGCATTTAGGTAACTGGGAGGAAACCCAAGTGTCCAGCTGTAGCTTTTGCTGGTTCAGCTTCTCCCCTTCTCAAGAACCAGACCCAAAAAATCCTAAGCAAAGGAAAGGCTGCATTGGTATTTGGCTGAAGACTGAGGCTCCAATGCTGGCAAAATACAAGAAGGGAAGTAGGTCTTTTTTCTTAGGAGGAAAGGGATAGAGTTTTATGAATAAAGAGGATTTGGATTCCAGATGTGGAGAAGAAGAGATTGAAAAGGAATTGTGATGTGTTTGTGACAGTAGTTCTTTCTAATGGTACACAGTATGTACGCTCTCCCATGAGATCTAGCTTATCAGAATCCTGGGAGTTTTCAGGAAGAAATCGTGTCCTCTTTCCAAGTCCTACCATGCTCATCTTCTCCGTATGAACACACTTGGAGCTCCCACAGAGGTTTAAGCAGATTTTTTTTTTCTCTTTAATTTTTTCTAAATGTTACACATAGAGAAGAGTTCATAAAAAAATACATACAATTTAAAACATAGTTAAACAGTAAACATCTGTGTAGTGGACACCATGCCAAAAACGTTCTCTTCCTGTGGTGGTTTTAACCGTGGGCCTCTCAAAGTTTTTGACACTGCTTTCATAGAGAGGTGAAGTCTATGCCTCCCTCTTGAATCTGGGCTCAGTGTCTGACTGACCAGTAGACTATAGTGGAAGTAGTGCTTTACCAGTTTCCAGGTCTGGGCTTTAAGCAACTAGCAACTTCCACTTTCTTTTTTCTTAGGACATTTGATTTTGGAACTGACATCATGTGTATAAGTCCAAGACAGAGAGGCTACATGTAGTTGTTCAGGCCAGAAGGCCCTGCTGAAATCCCAGCCAAGAGTCTTAGCCTTCAGGGCTTTCCAACTGAGGCTTCAGACATCATGGAGCAGAGATAAGCTGTCCCTGATTTTCACTGTCCAGATTCCTGACTCACAGAGTTTATGAGCATAATTAAATGGTTGTTAACACCACTAAGTTCTGGGATTGTTTGTTATATAGCAATAGTAAATGGAACACCCAAATCACTAGGGGGTAATATTCAAAATATTTTCAAGTTTATGGAAAAATAAATTTTCCCACTCTCAGTCCTCAGAGGCTTTGAGTTTTTAAGTTTTTTAGAAATGATTTGGGGTATCTTCTGCCTGTTTCAACTTCCCAATATTATCTCTAACTCTATAATAATAGACTGGAGAGAAAAACGTTTGATAAAAGTTCTTGATAACTCAGTAGAAGAAAGAGTTGGAATTCATATGAATGAGAATGTTTGGTCTATTCTCCCTCACCAATGGCCAGGAAAAATGTGATTAAGCTGGTTGACTAGACAAATCCCTCCTTCCTCCCTCACCTCTTTCTGTCTTTTGAAGCTTCTTACTTGGCCAAGTAGAATGGATTTCCCAGCAGAGAACTCATAAGCAAGTTGGATACATAGTCCATATAGAAAGATAATATTTTATTTGTAACTTGCCCAGAGGCAGAGATGGAACTGTTCCTTTACTCCTCCTTGTGCTCATCCAGTTAGAATCCTCTAGAATCATTTTCTAACTGGAAAGAAAGAGAATCTGTAGCATGACAAAGGAGACAAAAGGAAATGTCAGTCAGAACAATATGCCACTAATGAAATAAATATGAGACATTTACTTTAATTTCTGTAGTTTTACTTTTCTCTACTCTTTTTGGAGTTGGAGATGTAGAGACATATCTTCTAGGGGAAAGAGATCTTATAATTAAAGCTAACATGTCAAATACATTTTTTCTGCTTCTCATTACCCCTCAAAATGTCTGTTTTTTCTATATTTCCTATCTTAGTAATTGCTACCACCCTCAACATGTCCCAAGAGAGAAGCTGGGAGTTATTCTTGATTCTTCCTGTTCTTATCCCCCACATCCAACAAATTATCAAAACTTGTCAAATCTACTCCTACAGGCATGTCTATTTCCATCATCTAGCACACTGTCAGTATAATAGTACAACCTAGTAGTACCATATTTTTACATAAATAACTTGTACCTTCTACATTTGTTTGCCAACCTCCCCCTCCCCCATGAGGTATTTTCAAAAGCACTGGTGTGGTTGGCAAACAAACATAGAAGGTGCCTGCTTTTTATGAAAAATATGGTAACCTATGGAGAAAGAAAGAGAGAGCAAGAAAGAGGAAATCAAGATCATAAGATGTCAAGCAATTAGCCAAAGGTCATATGGCTAATTAATAGCTGAACTAAGGCTTGAATCAGTAGTCTGTGGCTTTCAGTAATTTGCACACCACAGCCCATTGCTTCTCCTTCATTGCCATTTTGCCCTCTTCATCTCCAAGTATTTTGGTTTTCAGGTGAGCAGGAGCAGAAGAGGAGGCAATTGTTGTCTTATGTCATTCCTTTACCAGACTCTAAAGCTGGAGATAGCTTTTGACCAGTCTGTTGACTTGTCAAGAGCTTCTGGTCTAACATCATTAGACTTCCCCACCAGCCTCTGCCTAAGGCTGACCCTCGGTCAAGTCAGGAGAGAACTGAAGAACCAAAAATATGTTAAAGGAAACAAGTCAGCTGCAACACTAGCTAAGAAATTATACTTAGGACAGGAGGAAGGAGGAGTGGATTCTCCTAAATAAACTGGTTAAAGAAAAGCTGTAGGTGAGGTTAGACAGAGTAACACCATATCCCGGAATTCCAGACCATCAAAAAGGTGGCTGCTTTGGTTGTATGACATCAGTATAGCCCAGGTGAAATAAAAGCAAGGATTCCCATTGGAGTTTGTCAGTCTTCATGCTGGTTGAGTGCTCCCTTACTTAGATGTGATGTTGACAAATATGGTAATGGACATAGCTCTCCTCTCTGTCTGCAGCACAGACACACTCTGTCTGTAGTATCCTGAGTAAGACCCTGTGGCAGAAAAAAGATTCAGAAGCATAAGATGGCATACAGCAGACTGGTCATTTATGTTAAAAGTGGGTTTCTGAGGCCGTAAATCTTTACGAAAGCAGTAGCTGGTGGGTTTGAACTGCCAAACTTTTGGTTAGCAGCTGAGTGCTTGCACCGCCAAGGCTCCTTAGAAGCTGCTGGTTAAATTTCTTAAAGATGTGATTGTCAATGTAAAATGAAACACGCCCGCAAAATCCTTTATATTCTTGCTGGTTATTGGTCTCATTTCAAAATTTTCTCACACACATTTGTTACCCAGTGGACAAAAAGACATTGCCATAGAGCATGTGGTGAAATGTTTGCATTTTTTAAAAGTTGGGGCAAAAAGCAAAAATGTCCTATTGCTCTGGAAAATGCTACATAGATAAAGCATCATGGGAATTTGTCCAGACCACCTATTCTAATTGATGTCACTGAAAGTTTTACATGTGAAAAACGTTGAGTTGGCAAATGTTGTGTTATGTATATATTTACAACAGTGAAAAATATAATGAAACCCCAATGTTTAGCAAGTTGGAGAGAATATAAAATGCCTCTTTAAATATTTGTGTGTGTGTGTAAGAGAGAAGAGAGAGAGAGAAAAACTGCTAATATACCAACCAAACCTGTGGGCTACTATCCCTGCGTAATTTTTCACAATAAAGACTTCTGCACCTTACTCCTTTAGATAGCACACAAATGCCCTAATTGTTTGTGCATGAGTTGGCTTTCTTCACACACTTGTCTATTTCTGGGTGACCAACTGTCCTTTCTCTACTCCTGCACCTTCTTGCCTGCACCTCCTCACTAGAGCCAGGTTGCCCACACACCTCCTGATCTCTTGACTTCTGTGCAGGAGAGGGCATCTACCTGTGGAAAGTCCCAACTCGCCTTAGTCATGCTCTTGTTTCTGGCTATTCTCCACAAGGTGGATTATTAATAATTTTGAGTGAAATTTAGCAAATAGTCAAATATAATAAGAGACAGACAGTAAGCTAAAGAAAGACAAGCTGAAGAAAGAAGAAAAGCAAAAGAAACTTGGATAATCATAAACTGTATACTGTTGTTAATGACTTTTTTTTTTTTCAAGTGGTAGGAGTAGGATTTTAGAAGTTAGGATATAAACAATATTTCATTTTGGGTCTACCAAACTGATTCTCCGTGAAATCTTTCAGAATCAAGTTTTGTCTCTCCATATCTCTCTTTTTCTGATTTTTTTTTTTTTTTTGCTGTATTTTGGTTCCTAGCATTTTTGAAGTGATGTACTAAATATATATAAAATACAGTATTGAGCTTGATAACACACGCCATTCTAACCATCTCTCTTATGCTTTATTGTTTGCCTGAGGCTTAAATATGATTATTTGAAACTGTTCACTTGAGAGAATAGAAGGTGAAGTCACATTTATCAGTATGCAATTTGATACCCATTCCTAAAGAACATGGAATTAAAGACAACAATTTTAACAGGAATGAAGCATCTAGTTACATATAGTAATCTGTGCATTGTACTGTGTTCTGTGGAGTAATTGAAGATCTGGAAGCATTTTCGGCTATTCGGCAATTTTTTTTTCTCATTCTAGCTGTTTGGTATATACAGGTCCTGTCTGGAGTTTCAAATTAATTTCTTTTAAAAGATGAACATGACTTTGCCTGCTAGCCAGCCACCTACCAGCACTGTATAAAAACACCAGCATACAAATGTGAAAGACTGTAGGGAGATGTGGCCAGAATCATTAGAAAGAATCCAGAGAGTATGGCTATTTTTTAATTTAAAACTTTCAAAGAAAGTAGCAGTCTATGTGTTAATGCAAATTAGGTACTATTTACACAATTGTACTATTAAAATTGGAATGGTATTTTAGTTGATCTTGTACATTTAGAAGCTTTATTGGGGAATAAATTTAAAGTCAATACATGGGAAGTTCAAGAAAGGGCCATTCCACCAAAATGTTGATAATAGTAAAAAGTCCTGCAATAAATGCCTAAAACACAAACATTTACACTTAACAAAACCCAAAAAACAACAACAACAGCAAAAAAAAAAAAAAAAGAAAAACCAGCTCTCTTTGTAAATGAAGCTAAGCTAAAGGCTAATATATAAAAATGAGACTGTATATAGAATTCTTGAATCCTAACACTTGAGCAAAATTTTGGGTCTTGCAACAAATCTACCTTCTCTCTTACCTAATCCTTGCTCCCTAACATTTAACCCAAAGCCCAGGTTCCTCTTTGCAGTTTGTCAAGATTAACCTTTCACGGATAGCACTCGGGGAGAAAGTGGGGGATTTTTCTCCCTGAGACCATGTTCCGATCGACAGTCTTTCTGCTTTTTCCTTCAGTGCGATTTCCCTCCCCATCAAGTCAATTGTTCTCTCATTAAATCAAGTGCACCTATTTTTATCGAATGAAGACTCTATAGTCTGGACTAGACATAAAGCCTGAAACAATCCCTCGTAGACACTGTACCTCCTCCTCCTATTGAACCCTCACGATGCCCCTTTGTAAGGTCTTTGCTACTGGGATTGATGTTGTCTTCTTTTTTCTTCTGAAAGGAAAAAAAAGGTTTTTTTTCCTTGATTATGAAGATTCATAACATTTCTCCCTGTTCTGTATGTTTCTATCATCTCAAATCTCATAAGGTATAAGTCACTATTATGCTTTTGAAATACATATGTATCTTCGTGAAGCTCTCTAACATTAACTGTAAGTCATTAGAAACCTGTAAGTCACTAGAAAGTTATTTAGAAATTTTTGGACTTAGAATTTCAGAAATTGTAAGTACGTAAGAATGTAAACAATATTTAAATTCACTTTGATCCAGCGTGCTGTGACACTAGAAAACATAACGTAATTGAGATTAACCTCCTTAATCTCTAACCTTGAAGAAAAGATGCATCATTCAGTTGGTCTCTAACCCTGGAGAAAAGATGTAACATACTAGTTTTTGACATGACATTGGCCCTTGTCATGTGGAGTCAAGGTGACAAATTCAAATATAAACCCTAAATTTCTCCTCACTCAATGAGAGAAGGAAGACATGGAATTAAGATTCTGTCAACTGCTGCCGACCTTGGACCCTAGCTACAAGGGACCTCTGCCAATCTGAGCCATGGCTAAGCCTCTGAGCAGTGGTTAAGCCTTCTTCCTGAGACCTCTTATTAAAGGTAGAAGCCTGAAGTCTTAAGATTGGACTCTAACTATTGAACTACCATTGTAACTGTAATTGTTAATTCTGATTCCCCAGTTCTAAATGAATGTTGTGAGGTCTTACATGGGTCCTTTGCCATGACTACCTTGAATTAAACTAAACAAGTTTATGCATGACAGACCTGAGTATCTCTCTATTAATTTTCTAAGATAAAATCCTCCAACACATTCCTTTTGTTGCTATAGGTTTTGTTGGCTCTTCCTAAAATCAAAACTGTGATAGCCTTCAGCTCTGGAGAAGTAGGGATTTTCCCTTTGTAGTAGCAGACAAAATTCCCACTGACCTAACCGCTCTGCCATTTTATTCTGTTTTTGGGAAATCTTTGTCTGTTTTCCTCTCCGTTATGAGAACATAGTTTCTTTGGGGAGGGGAAGGGCAAATTCCCCAAGCTGAACTGCCTGTCTGTCACTGAAGGACCTTTAGACTCCCTCTTTTACTCTTCCATCAATAGCTATATTCATCATAAAATAAAACTAACAGGGACTGAAACTTCACATGATAAGGTTTATCACTGACTAAAAACTGATACCAGAATCAGATCTTTTTGACAAAGTTGAGATTTGCCAAATTTAACCTGTGAAAATTGGGCTTGTTAGAAGAGCTGCCAGAGAAAAATCACAATAGTAGAAGCCATATTGGGAGAATATGATGTTCTCAATAAATCCCATAGGACAATCATAGTTTCAGAGCAATATTTAAGTTGGAAAGAATCAATCTCACTAAAAGTTATTTCAGTTAAAAAGATAAAAGTGAAGAAAAAAGAAATTGATTAGCTGTGCATTATAGAAAATTGATTAAATGATCAAATTTACTTAATGGAATAGGCTACTGAAAATACTTTGTTGATGATAATTGATCATGTCTGTATAATTCTGCTTAAAATTTCTTAAACAGGATCAAAATATCTACTGGGTTATAAGGTGGTATCCAAACAAACTGTATTGATGTATCCTGTGTGCCTTTTTCTTATAAGTTCTGCCCTTCATTTTTTTTTTCAATCTTTTCTCTTCTATCCTCTTAGAGTCTTTGATGTGCCATTTCACAGCTACTTAACTATGAATCAACTAACCTTTTATTTGAAGCATTTTTTTTTCTCCCTCCACTTCCAAAAACTCAAAGCCTCTTTGCTCTTCAGGCCCTTGACTTTACCAGGCAGCTTGGACCCTCCCTCATTTCCGTCCCCAACAAGAGTCATGCATTATCTTCTCCAACATTTGCACAATCCAAATATCCGCCAGCATGTTGAAGAGGGCAACCAGCCTTCCCTGCGAATGTCCTCACCGCCTTCCTTTGAAACCTATCCTGACCTTTCTGGCTCCCGGACTCCTCTCTCTGGCCTCACCTAAACTCTTGATCCCTCGCAGCAAGCTTAGTCCACCTCTGGCTGAGATCAACACTATCCTTGACTGGGAGAATTCCAAGAATCCTTGCTGAGGAGAACCAATGACTCAGCATCATGAGTAAAATGCTGGCACTGTGCCCTGGCATGATAATTGTGTGTTAGGCTGTGCCTTCATAAATCTTCCATCACGTATCCTAATTCCAGACTCTATATTCCTGTCTTGTTACCTTTTGCCTGAGTTTCTGTTTTGATAGCTTGCTTGGTACTCCTGTTTCACTAAGACTGCCTTGTAAGCCTCCATAAGGGCATGGAGTCCTACCCCTGAACTCTAGTCTCGGGTCTGGGACCCTGTTTCCTGTTTCCTCAGCTTCCTGATGTCTATCAGCTGCCTGCCTAGCTAGACCTCTGAGTATTACCTGCTCCAAACTAGCCATCCCCAGTCTCTTCCTGTCTACTGGAACACTCACCCCTTATCTTGTTGAACCTCCTGACACCGACCACTTGACTGGATTCCTCCTCCACCTCCCCACCCCCAACAGTCTTCCCCAGATGAGACATAGATCAGGTTATGCTTCTTTCCATCCCTGGACACTGGCTCCTCCCTCTAGCACCTACTCAAGTCTGGGAAGTAATTTCATGTCCATGTTTCAAGTGAAGCCTTTATTCCATGTTTCCATTTTGTCAAAATCTTTAACATAATTAAGTACTTCGATTAACATTTTATTACATCACTCTCCACTCTTTTTGATTTACCCCTTAATCCTTATTCCCTTTTGGGAGAGATTTTGTTGTTGCTGTGTTTACAATGCCCTAAGTATACTTCAAATAACAAATAATCCACATTCTATTTGTCCAAAGATTTCATATCATGGTTACTTCTAAAAGAGAGAAGCTATATAAGGTGAATTCATTGAAAACTTGCTATGTGTCAGGCAAACAGTAACCTGGGCACAAAGATAAGTAAGATCCAGTCCCTACCCTTACAGAGCCCACACACTACACAATTACAAAGAATATGATAAATATCCCATTAGATGAAATATGTAAGAAATTCTGGGAGCTCAAAGGTGTTTCCCTGCCTTGGTATAAGAGGGTCAAGCGTTGCCTCAATGAGCTATGTGAGCTGGTTCCTGAAGGATAAATAAGAGTTTTCCATAAGGGGGGCAAGGATATGCCTGGTAGAAGAAACAGGGAGTGGAAAGCTAACCAGGCACGCTACAGCATGGCCCAGTCCATTGGAAGAAGCGCGAATAATTTGGGTGGCTCCATTGTAAGCTGTGTTGAAGGGGGAGAGGCAGGAAGTATGGCTGGAGAGACAGGTTGGGGATAGCTGGTGAAAGAGTTGGGACCTGATTCTACTGGTGATAGGGACCTATCCCTGATGGTTGAGCAATTCGTCAACCATCTTATGAAGTAATCCAGTCCCTTTTACTTGCCAAAAAATATATCCACAGCATTTTAAGAAATCAGCAAGAATGCTGTGCTCTGAGAACCTACAGACTGGGAAAAAACTTTTGAACAGTACAAGTCAGACAAAGGTCTAATCTCCATAATCTACAAGAAAACCCAACACCTCTACAGCAAAAAGACAAA
>NW_004443977.1:6158113-6162308 GCF_000243295.1 Trichechus manatus latirostris | reverse complement strand
ACATGTTGTGGGGTTGTTAACCAATGTCATAAAACAACATGTGTACTAGTGTTTCATGAGAAACTATTTGTTCTGTAAGCCTTCACCTGAAGTACAATATAAAAAAATAAATAATTAAAAAGAAAAAAAAAAGAATGCTGTGCTCTGAAAGTTACATAATACTAGTATGATTCTTTGAAAACTGAGGTGCCGTTCTAAACATCTTCCCTATGGATATCTTTCCTCACATTTACATATAAATACCTTTCCTTACTTTGTGGCCCCCTTGTAGAAAAAGTACATTCAAAATTGTAGCTTAGATCTCCCTGAAACCAATATTAACTTAGTCATATTTGTATTTTATCATGAGTATAGAATTTTTTTTTAATGTAAACAAAAATCTTTTGTGTGTGAGTGTGTGTGTGAGAGAGAGAGAGACTGGAAGAGCTTTCTGTTTTGGTAATACACATTTTATATTTCTTGCAGTTATTTTGATTATATACGGCTTTACCCCCTACTTACTGTTAGGAAAAGCTTTTATAAAATTTTCTGGCAAAAGACTAACAACTTTAATGTTATCATATAGTTCTGTAAAAGAAATTATCTGTTAAGTAACCATGAAAATATTTTCTGAACACTTCCTTTTCACAAATGTTTTTCAACAGTTGTGCTCCAGAGAAGCATCAAAAAAATACTTCTGAGAATGGTTGATTTCCTGCCTTGTTTATGCATGTGAATCTTAGTGAAATACAGAAAAACAAGTCACTTATTTGCTCAACCTCTATTTAGCACTTACTATACACCAGGTGTAGGAGCCCTGGTGGCTCGGTGGTTAAGAGCTCAGCTGCTAACCAAAAGGTCGGCAGTTCAAATCCACCAGCCACTCCTTGGAAACCCAATGGGGCAGTTCTGTCCTCTCCTATTGGGTCACTATGTGTCAGAATCGACTTGACAGCAACAGGTTTTTTGTTTTGTTTTGTTTTTAATACACCAGGTGAGGAGCCCTGGTGGTGCAGTGGTCAAGCACTGGGTTGCTAACCAAAAGGTCTGCGGTTTGAATCCACCAGATGCTCCGCAGGATAAAGATGTGGCAGTCTGCTCCTATAAAGATTTACAGCCTTGGAAACCTTATGGGGGCAATTCCACTCTGTCCTGTAGGGCAGCTATGAGTCGGAATCAACTTGATGGCAATAGATGTGGGTTTATATTTCAAGTGGGGATTTTATGGTTCGGTGGTAGAATTTTCCCCTTCTAGAAAGGATAGCTGGGTTTGACTCTAGGCCAATACACCTCATTTGAAGCCACCACCAGTCTGCTAATGGAGGCTTGCTGTGATGGTGAACAGGTTTCAGCAGAACTTTGAGACTAAGATGGACTAGGAAGAAAGGCCTGGCAATCTACTTCCAAAAATCAGCCAGTGAGAACCTTATGGATCACAACGATCTGATTCTCAGCCAATCATAGGGATGGTGCAGGAACAGGCAGTCTTTTCTCCATTGTGTATGGGGTCGGGGTGAGTTAGGGCCCGCTGCCTGGGCAGCTAACAGCAACATACACAAGACACTGGCGAGGGGCTGAGCATGAGATTTACAGAGATAAAAGGTGATCCCTCTTTCTGGTACCATCATGATATCTATTAGTCACTTCCTCCTCCGTCCTCCCAGCTTGTGCCTGCTTCACTCCTGTTGACTTGGCCCTGCATTCTTCCTCCAAGACCGCTCTTGGGCCACTGGAGCCGTTTGCCAGGACCAGTCCAGAGCAGGAAGCTGATGCACGTTTCTATCCCCCCAGGGAGGTCATGGCCAATGCCAGGCTGACTAGCCGTCATCTGAAATTGCTCCTGTGCCTGGCTTCCCATTCTCCCTCCTGCTTCCTCCCCTCCCTTTCCAGTTGCTCCTGAGAGCACTGGGTGCAATTCTCAACCTAAGATAATAGCCATGCAAACAACTTGAATCTGAATTTGGTTTCTCCACTCTTCAAATGTCATTTGGCTACTCTATTATGTGGCTACTCTGTTACTATTATGTGAGTGGTCTTTTCCCTGTAAGATGTTTATGCCACCTTCTGCTCAAGACCTTTCTCTTTTCTGTGGAAGAGCATGTTAACAATCATTTTGTTTCTGGGGCTTATACCACCAGTTTTAGAGTATAGCAGAGTGTTTCCTCATGCAGCTGTAAAAAATTAATTCAATTTTTATCTTGCATCTAGATGGAGGATCAGAGTTAAAAGGGTAATGATTCCATTTGCAATGGCTCTTGAAGAATGAATAGGATTTGAGTAGGCTGAGATAGACTGTGGATGATCCAAGGGGAGGGCCACGTGTGAACAGAAGCACAGGAATGAGATAAGTGAAGAGCATAATCATGAAGGAGAAATTGTTCTGGAATGGCTGGACAATAAGATTCATGTCTGTGAGCTGTGGGAGATAAAGCTAGAAAAGGGAGTCTTGGGCTACATTGCAGAGGTTCTTTAAGAAACCATGAGGAGTTGGTTGTCTGAACACAGCAGCTTAGGCATTGGGTTTTGATCCTCATCCTCCCCTTCTCCCTCAGGTAGCTAAGAAACTCCTTGCATTTCCAATCTGAGCCTCAATTAAAATATTTGAAGGAAGCCTCTTTCTCTGAGTCCCGGGGCTGAAGGTCTGGGGACTCTAATGAGAAAGAGGGGAGAAGCAATTAAACTGAAAAGGAAGATTTCTGGGCTAAGCATTTAATAGGTTGCTGGAGAAAGTAATCTTTATCTCTACTTTACACTTGAGTGCAAAACAGGAGAAACTCTTATAAGGCAGTACGGCATGCAAACATGGCTGTCTGGGAAGTTGCAGTCGACTGGGAAAGCGTCTGAAAATATAAAAAACAGCCTCTTCCTCTGCATTCCAGACAGTGACCCCAAAGAGGCTTGAGTGCATCCTCTATTCTATTCTCCAGCCTGTGAAATACAGAAATCACAAAGCACTGACCTAAAATGGCTGTTTCCTTTGTTCTCTCACTATAGAGCTACTGGACTTGGGAAGGTATTTACAGGCAGTTCAAGTGCAAATGGATGTCGAGTAGTTCTCACTTTCCAGAAAAAAATAACTCAACCAAGTTGCCTCCAGGTGCATCCCAAATGGCACGTTGATTGACTCGGTTCAAAAAGAAATTAAGGATGTAAATGTGTTTGAGAAAATTATTACCCAAATCACAGCATCCTCTTCAGACAGTTGTTTGATTGAATACTGAAAAGAGCATTAAAAATCTTCCAGAAGAAACCTTTGCCAAAGTTAAATGATAAACTTGTATGTATTCCCTTCTTGCCCTCTGAGAAGCAGATCTTCTTTGCCTTTGATATTAATTCAGGTTGTTTGCATGTATAATTCAGACACATTTATAGGTGGCCTTCTGTCAAAATGTCATGAGATTTCTTATTTAGAATCACTAATATTCAGAGTGATGTAATGAGTATTAAAATCATTGGCAGAGACAACTGTCACTGGTGTCTTAAAGCTAATGGGGTGCAGACAATGTGTCCCAAAGGTGAGTGTACTAAATCTGAAATGATAATTACAATATTTTTCATTTTGTGTTAGTCTGTTGTTGTTGGGTGCTGCCGAGTCAATTCCGACTCATGGCGACCCCATGTGTGCAGAGTAGAACTGCTCCACATGGTTTTCAAAGCTGTGCAGATCGCCAGGCCTATCTTTCAAGGCACCTCTGGGTGAGTTCTTTAAAAAAATAACTCAAAATGCTGTTAATAGGTACCCTGGTGGTGTAGTGGTTAAGAGTTCAGCTGCTAACCAGAAGGTTCGCCGTTTGAATCCACCAGGAGCTCTTTGGAAATCCTATAGGGCAGTTCTCTGTCTTATAGGGTAGCTGTGAGTTGGAATCGACTTGATGGCAAAGGTTTGTTCGTTTGTTTGTTTTTACACATGTTGTTTTATGACATTGGTTAACAACCCCACAACATGTCAACCCTCTAACTTCTCAACCTCTTTTTTTTTTTTTGGTGAAAATGCACATAGCCAAAGATACACCATTTCAAAAATTTCTACATGCACAGTTCAGTGACATCGACTACGCTCTTCCAATTGTGCTGCTATTCTCACTTAAGATAAAGGCCTACAGAACAAAATACGTTTTCATTTAACAGTTACTACACATGTTGCCCTATGACAATGGTTAACAATCTCACAACACATCAACAATATCCTTACTCAACCTTGGGTTCCCTATCACCA
>NW_004443977.1:6125348-6153906 GCF_000243295.1 Trichechus manatus latirostris | reverse complement strand
TGTTTGTCCTCAGACCGAAGAACTCCCTTTAATAATTCTTGTAAATTTGGTTTGACTTTTACATATTCCCTTAATTTCTGTTTATCTGGAAATGACCTAACTTCGCCATCAAATTTATCACGAGTTTTGCAGGATATATTATTCTTGGCTGGCAATTTTTGTCTTTCAAGATTTTATGTATGTCATCCCATTGCCTTCTTGCCTGCATGGTTTCTGCCAA
The DNA here is from genome assembly GCF_000243295.1 of Trichechus manatus latirostris. Lineage (NCBI taxonomy): Eukaryota > Metazoa > Chordata > Mammalia > Sirenia > Trichechidae > Trichechus > Trichechus manatus. The sequence goes on along the minus strand of NW_004443977.1, from coordinate 6,153,686 downwards.
ATAATCTGAGCTTAGTCTTATTGTCTCTCCTCTGTATGTGAGTTCCTGTTTTTCATGAGCTGCTCTCAGGATTCTTTGTTTGTCTTTGGTTTTGGTGAGTGTGATTATGCCTTGGTGATTTTCCTTTGGGGTCTCTTCTATATGGGGTTCGTTGAGCTTCTTGGATGGCCAGCTTTTCATCTTTCATGATATTGGGCAAGTTTTCTGTCAGCCGTTCTTCAGTGATCCTCTCTGTGTTTTCTTTTTTCTCCCCCGTTCTGGAATTCGAATCACTTGCAAATTTTTGCTTTTGATTGTATCCCACATAACTCTCAGGGTCTCATTTATCTTCTTTTTTCTGAGTTTTCCTGAAACAGAGTTGTATGCAAGTGTTGTCTTCAATTCCACTGATCCTGTCATCCACCTTTTCAGATCTGCTTCTCAGCCCTTCTATGACACCGTCCATTTCTGAAACGTTGTTGTTTATCTTTTGGATTTCTAATTGTTGTCTTTGTATAATTTCTAGTTGTGAATTTATTTTGGCATTTTGTTCCTGCGTTATTTTCCTGAATTCCTCCAATTTTTTGTCTGTATTTTCCATGAATTTGTCTATTTTTTCCTCATGTTTTTCAGCTTTTTGCCTCAGATCTTGGAGAATTCTGAGTATTAGAGATTTGAATTCCGTATCAAGTAGTTCTAGTGCATTTTCTTCCACTGGAAAGTCATCTGGTGTTTTATTTTGGACGCCTACTGGAACCATCCTATCCTGTTTTTAGAAATGTTTTGATATAGTCTGCTGTCTTTGGGGCATTCAGTAGTTATTTTTCTCATTTATTGATTGTAGATTTGTTTGTTTCATCCCTTTTTTAAAAAAAAATTTGACTGTGTCTGAGCAGGCAGACTGTGTGTTCTTTGTTGTTTGCTCGTCTGTGGGCACAATGCTTTTCACCTCTCCCTCCAATCGGCAGGGTCAGTCACTCAGATATGGTACGGCAGGGCAGTTCTAGCTGAAAAGGAGTTACTGGGACAGGTTGTTTGTGGCACTTCCTACAGCCACCAGGGTGGGTCGGTAATCAGTGCAGGGCAGGTTTCAGTAGGCCGTGCCTGTGCTGCTTGGCAGTGTGATGTCAAGCGCACGGTGCAGGTAGGCAGGATGTAGTGGGGAGATTGTTATGTGTGGAGCCAAGATGGATATGGGAGAGAGGAGAGAGGAACAGGAGCCAAAAACATACAAACAAACAAAAAAGAATGCTAGGGGAGCTTGCCGTTGGAGTGGAGAGATGAGAGACTATGAAATGGAGAAAAACAGAAAGGGGAAGAGGAAGAAAAGAAAAGAATGAATAAATAAAAATCAGAAAAGTTAAAGACCTGCAAAGTTCCCAGGGATCCACCGGTGCAGCCATGAGGTCTGGGGAAGTCACCCTCAGGTGTTGCAGCACAGCCTGGCCAGAAGGCACAGAGGTATACAACGCCAGGTATTCAGGGAACAGAAAGAGAAGGAAGATATAGAGAGATGAGAAACTGAGCAATGAAGAAAGACAAAAAGGGAAAAGAAAACAAAACAAATTAAAAAAAAAAAAACAAGAAAAGCCCCCCGAAAAACAGAAGGAAAAAAAACCAACGAAAAAAGAAATGCCCTCAGGGATCCCTCTGCATGTCTGTGCAAGCCGAGGGGGTAGTCTCCTTGCCATGCAGCACCGCCTGGCCAGAAAGGGCTCCCACCTCAAGAAAAGGAAAAGAAAACAAACAATTCAAAACAAACAAACAAACAAAAGCCCCGGGATCCCACCAGCGTGGCAGCCCAGACCGGGAAGCAGCTCCACACTCAAACGGAGCTCCACAGCTCCTCAGGAAGAAGCAAAGATGGCGCACGTAGCCAGGTGTTTGAGCGAAAGCAGGGGGAAGTGGTGAGAGGTAAGGAAGAAATCAAAAGAAGCAGAAAAAAAAAGCAACACCATCAGCCAACAAATGGCACTCAGAGAGCCAGCTAGTGCAGGCTGGTGGAATCCAAGCTGCCAGTATTTCTCGGACAAGAGACTGTGTCCATGTGAAGCAGAGGGGGCCGAATGTGGGTGAAGAAGGGTAGGGAGTGGGAAAGCGTATATCACAAATTACTGGAGCTCTGCAGCCCCTCAGGAAGAAGCAAAGATGGCACACGGTGGTGCCAGGTATTTGAGCGCAAGGAGTGGGAGGTGGTGAGAGGTAAAGAAGAAATCAAAAGAAGCAGAAAAAAGCAACACCAGCAGCCAAAAAATGTCACTCAGACAGCCAGCCCGTTCGGGTGTGGGGAATCCAAGCAGCCGCTGTTTCCCGGGCAAGAGATTGTGGCCGTGGAAAGCAGAGGAGGCCGAGTGGGGGTGAAGAAGGGTCGGGGGTGGGAAAGCATATATTGCAAGTTACTGGTTGTTTTGTTTCCCACTGGAAGCGCCGTGAAACTGCTTTCTCGTACCCCCTGTTTGCTGGTCTCCGATAGGAGTCCAAGATGGCGGATGCATGCTGTGTTAGCTGGTAGGGGACCTCTGCATGAATCTCTCCTCGCTTTCCATTCTCTGTCAGTTTTCTCACTCCGTTTGGTGCTTGGCTGAGTTCTTTATCTCTTTATTTGATGTTTTAGGGTTTCAGGAGTGGTGTTTTCTCTGTTCGGCTTAGTTTTTTGGATCTTTGCTGTGGAGGGACGGTGTGGTGCTTCTGCCTAGAGCGCCATTTTGCCAGAAGTCCTGTTTGTTTGTTTTTGGTATGCAGGTTTAATAGACAATATGTAATTGGGCAATACACCATTTACCAAGTAAGAGTGCTCTGATAAATCAAGATTTTTAAAGTGCTTCTGTATGTTACTAGGAAGTTTTGAACAAAATTTCTGACTGGGTGACATTTAAGTAACTTTGCTAAACAGTTACAAGACAATCACACGATCAGTGAGTCTTGATTACAGGAAGTTTTGAAAACAGGATATGTTCAGCAGTCTTGGAAACAGAATATGTTCATCAATCTTGAAAAAAATATGTTTATTAATCTTGAAAACAAGATATGTTCATTAGTTTTGAAGATAGAATGTTTATTAATTTCAATTGTTTTCTAAAAGAATAAGTTTTAAGTGAAAGTTAAAGAATCAACCTTTCTGGTTTCAATGGGCCTGGTCACCTACAAACAATTCTGGGAAACAAGCAAGCTACTTCTAAAGGTTAGCTTATAGCATAGCTAAAAGATAATTTATTTGTTGCAGTGCAGGATTTTTAACAACATTTAGCAAGTGGCCTTTAGTATCATGGGTAAAAGAACTCTATGTTTTTATAATGCAAAACTTGTCATCTTTTTAAAGTTCAAACTTCCAACCTCTTTGCTAGTATTCGAGTGCTTAATTATCTGCAGCACCCAGAGATTCCGTGTATTAGTCTACCTCTTCACAAAAATGTTTACATTTATTACCTCGTTTTATGGAGATCTAAAATTCTCAACTTCCATGCAGAAGACCCTAGTTCCATTCCCTGCCAATGCGCCTCAAGTGTAGTCACCACCCATCTGTCAGTGGAGGCTTGTGTGTTTCTATGATGCTGAATAGGTTGTAGCAGTGCTTCTACACTAAGATGAGCTAGGAAGAAAGGCATGGCAATCTACTTCTGAAAAAAATCAGCCAGTGAAAACCATATGGATCACAATGTTCCAATCCTGTTGTATATGAGGTTGCCATGAGTTGGGGGCCAACTCAAGGGTATCTAACAATGACAACAATAAAAAGCACCTGAAGTTTATCTCAATCAAAGATTTCTACAGTATTATTGATCAGTGCATTCTTCTATAAATACTGTTAGACCCTAGAGATATGGCAGTGAACAATACAGTCAAAGACCCTGTTCTTGTAGAGCTTAAATTCCGATGTGGAGAGAGACAAAATACAATTAAGCAAATGTATAAGAACATCTCAGAACCAGCGCTTCAGCTTCCCCCTTCCACCATTAAATCTACCACTGGTGATTAATTTTATAAAACAACATCATCCTTCATTTTAAACTACTGTTGTTTATTTGATGGAGTTTTATCTAGAATTTTGAAATGTGCATGTATGGAGTTAAGAGGAAAGAGACAACAAAAATATGGAGGAATTTTTTCTAATGTTGATCTTTATAAGTATCTAACAAGTTGGACTTTCTTATGCTCACTCAAGGATGGTTAATAGATAATTCTGCAAAGTCAACACTGTCATTTTACTATTACTTGACTGGTCCCTTCTTGATGCTTTGTTCTTGTAGTTTTCCAGGGACCAAAGAGCATGTATAAAACCCCATAAACAAAAAATACTTGTATTGATCAGCAATGCATTCATTTGGCCAGTGAACCAGAATTATTGCAATCCTTTCTAAACAGTGTCCTGTAGCTAATATAGTTTTCAATACTCAACCAAGTGAAAAAAAAAATCCATTATTAATTCTTAGACAGGCTGAGTGCCTCTCCTACCTTCAATTGTTCCACAGTATTTCAAGAACCACACATTGAAGGCAGAGGGTCAGTGTGCCCAGAGACAGGGCCATCTCTGGTTTTAACCTCTTACCTTATCTGTCAGGACCTTGCCCTCTATCCAGAGACAATACACTTTTTTTTTTATAGGAAAGAATAAGTGCATATCAAGAATTGAGATTTACTTACACTGTTAACTGAACAGGTTGAGGCTAGAAGGTACACGTTCTTAGGACCAAACCAAGCAGCAACAACTTAAATATAAAGCATCAACTTAAATATTGTTGTTGTTAGGTGTCCTCGAGTTGGTTCCAAATCATAGCGACCCTATGCACAATGGAATGAAACACTGCCTGGCCCTGCACCATCCTCACAGTTGTTGTTATGCTAGAGCCCATTGTTGCAGCCACTGTGTCAATTCATCTTGTTGAGGGTCTTCCTCTTTTTTCTGGACGCTTTACTTTAGCAAGCAAGATATCTTCTTCAGGGACTGGTCCCTCCTGATAACATACCCAAAGTATGTGAGACAAAGTCTTGCCATCCTTGCTTCTAATTAGACTTCTTCCAAGATAGATTTGTTTGTTCTTTTGGCAGTCCATGGTATATTCAAAATTCTTCGCAAACACCGTAATTCAAAGGCAACAATTTTACTTCCATCTTCATTATTCATTGTCCAGCTTTCACATGCATATGAGGTGATTGACAACACCATGGCTTGGGTCAGACCCATCTTAGTCCTCAAAGTGACATCTTTGCGTTTTAACACTTTAAAGAGTTCTTTCGCAGCAGATTTGCCCAGTGAAATGTGTTGTTTGATTTCCTAACTGCTCCTTCCATGGGTGTTGATTGTGAATCCAAGTAAAATGAAATCCTTGACAACTTCTACCTTTTGTCCATTTATCATGATGTTGCTTATTGGTCCAGTTGTGAGGATTTTTGTTTTCTTTATGTTGAGGTGTAATATATACTGAAGGCTGTGGTCTTTGATCTTCACCAGTAAGTGCTTCAAGTCCTCTTCACTTTGAGCAAGCAAGGTTGTGTCGTCTGCATATCACAGGTTATTAATGAGTCTTCCTCCAATCCGGATGCCACATTCAATATCATCAGTCAGAACAAGGCCAGGGGCCAACTGTGGAATAGACCATCAATTGCGCATATGCAAGTTCAAGTTGAAACTGAAGAAAATTAGAACAAGTCCAAGAGAGCTAAAGTACAACCTTAAGTACATCCCTCCTGAATTTACAGACCATCTCAAGAATAAATTTGATGCACTGAACACTAATGACTGAAGACAAGATGATTTTTGGAATGACATCAAGGACATCATACATGAAGAAAGCAGGAGGTCATTAAAAAGACAGGAAAGAGAGAAAAGACCAAAATGGATGTCAGAAGAGACTCTGAAACTGCTCTTGAATGTTGAGCAGCTAAAGCAAAAAGAAGAAAAGTGAAGTTAAAGAGCTGAACAGAAAGTTTCAAAGGGCGACTTGAGAAGACAAAGTAAAGTGTTATAATGAAATGTGCAAAGACCTGGAGACAGAAAACCAGAATGAAAAAACATGCTTGGCATTTCTCAAGCTTAAAGAACTGAAGAAAAAATTCAAGCCTCGAGTTGAAATATTGAAGGAATCTACAGGGAAAATATTAAACTATGCAGGAAGCATCAAAAGAAGATGAAAGGAATGCATAGAGTCATTATAACAAAAAGAATTGGTCGACATTCATCCATTTCAGGAGGTAGCATATAATGAGGAACCACTGGTACTGAAGGAAGAAGTCCAAGCTGTACTGAAGGCATTGGGGAAAAACAGGACTCCATGAATTGACAGAATACCAATTGAAGTGTTTCAACAAACGGATGCAGTGCTGGAAGGGCTTACTTGTCTATGCCAAGAAATTTCAAAGACAGCTAAATGGCCAACCGACTGGGAGAGATCCATATTTATGCCTAATCTCAGGAAAGGTGATCCAACAGAACACGGAAATTATCCAACAATATCATTAATATCACACACTAGTAGAATTTTGCTGAAGATCATTCAAAAGTAGCTGCAGCAGCATATCAGCAGGGAACTGCCAGTAATTCAGGCTAGATTCAGAAGAGGACCTGGAACCAGAGATACCATTGCTGATGTCAGATTGATCCTGGCTGAAAGCAGAGAATACCAGACAGATGTTTACCTGTGTTTTATTGACTATGCAAAGGCATTCGACTGTGTGGATCGTAATAAATTATGGATAACATTGTGAAGAATGGGAATTCCGGAACACTTAATTATGCTCATAAGGAACCTGTACATAGACCAAGAGGCAGTTATTTGAACAGAACAAGGGGATACTGCATGGTTTAAAGACAGGGAAGGTGTGCGTCAGGGTAGTATCCTTTCACCATACTTATTCAATCTGTATACTGAGCAAATAATCTGAGAAGCTGGACTATATGAAGAAGAACACCACATCAGGATTGGAGGAAGACTCGTTAACAACCTGCAATTCACAACCTTGCTTGCTGAAAATGAAGAAGACTTGAAGCACTTACCGATGAAGATAAAAGACTGCAGCCTTCAGTATGGATTACACCTCAACAGAAAACAAAAATCCTCACAACTGGACCAATAAACAACATCATGATAAACAGAGAAAAGACTGAAGTTGTCAAGGATTTCATTTTACTTGGATCCACAATCAACACCCATGGAAGCAGCAGTCAAGAAATCAAACAACACATTTCACTGGGCAAATGTGGCAAAAGACCTCTTTAAAATGTTGAAGAGCAAAGATGTCACCTTGAAAAGTAGGGTGCGCCTAACCCAAACCATGATGTTTTCAATCGCCTCATAAAGCATGCCAAAGCTAGATGATGATAAGTAAGGAAAACTGAAGAACAATTGACACCTTTAAATTGTGTTGTTGGCGAAGAATATTGAATATACCATGGACTGCCAAAAAATGAACAAATCTGCCTTGGAAGAAGTGCAACCAGAACGCTCTTCAGAAGGAAGGATGGTGAGACTAGGTCTCACATACTTTGGACTAGTCCCTGGAGGAGGACATCATGCTTGGTAAAGTAGAGGGTCAGTGAAAAAGTGGAAGACCCTCAGTGAGGTGGATTGACAAAGTGGCTGAAACAATGGGCTCAAGCATAACATCAATTGTGAGGATGGCTCAGGACTAGGCAGTGTTTTGTTTTGTTGTACATAGGGCCACTATGAGTCGGAACCAACTCGACCACAGCTAACATAACATAACAGTGCATTTCAGCTCAGTAATGCCTAGGATATCAATGTGTATGCATTCCATTTCATTTCAGAACTCAAATGTAAAGCCTGCTATATATTCCTGTGTGCAAATGTGACAGTCCACTCCTCTGTTCTTGTTGGTGCTGATAATAAGCAAGGTGAGTGGGAGAGACCCAGCCTGTGTGAGAACTAATAATAGATTTTTTTTCATTTGACTGAATCCTAAAAATTAGAAAATTACCATTATTAGTACTAGGATACTTTTTAGAAAGGATTACATTTTGCCACTTTACTAAAATTTCTAACCATACATATTTTCCCCCATTGTAATTTACAGCATTTAAATTGTACATTTAGGTCTATTTTCTCCCTTCTTAGAACAGCAAGTTATACTTTTGTTGGAAAAAATGAAACAAAAAGGCTGGGTTTGGAGACAGAAGATAAGATTCTAAAATTTAATCACTTTCTGACTTTGGGCAAGTCCCTTCTAATATCTCTAGGCCACAATTTTTCTTATCTGTAAAATGAGAGGGATCCTTAGATGATCTCTAAGCTTCTTTTCAAGTGTGTTAATTCTTCACCTACTTTCATTTATCAGGTTAGGCTATTCCGGACTCTCAGACCCTGTCCCCATCTAAAATCTGTTTGCTTCCTGTTCCCTCTTTTAGGCATGTGTTCTGACCACATTCTCTTCAGCCTCTTGGTGAAGGAGGTATCCCTCACCCTAAATAGTATGAGATGGCTGCACACATGACACTGGACAATGCACAGACGAGATTGACAGCAGCTTATTAGTCACAAATATTCAAAGTCCTGGGAAGGAGTATACCATGTGGCACACAGGGTCACATGAGGGTTGAATTCAGGAAGAGAGTAACCCAGCAGGGGCTGTGGGAGGACATCTTTGTAGTAACAAGAGGTTGGAGTGACTCTAGATTCCTGTGGGAGGGTGTGATTGACTTGTTTGAATAATTCTGAGGGCTGCAGGGAAGTGAAACCCATTAGGTTGAGGACTCCATGTGGTAGTGCAGCTGGTCTGGCTTGACAGGAAAAATAGCTGTGTGGGGGCCTTTCCCATTGGGTGGGGGACATACATATCTGGTGATAGCATGGAAACTCACGGTTAGGCCTTTGGGATCCTGTGAGGCTTAAAATGCCAAGGCAGCACTTGAAATTTTAGGTTTTGCAATATACTATGCCAGTTGTACTCTACTGACATGTAGAATAACTTGTAGTGGTGAGCAAAAGAGGACATTTTTTTTTTAATTAATTTTTTTGCCTAGTACTATTTAACTATTGCATTTGTATAATATTTTTATTAGAAACTATTTTCATATGGACCAACTGTATGGAATGCTGGAGAGAATGCTAAGGTCATTTAAAACCAATCCCACACTCATTTTATTTTGCTCACCGGCTCCACACATTTGTTACATGGAAAATTCTTTTCTTGTCTGCATTCCAGAGACAGAAATCAATGCACATTTCTGAAATGACTTTTTTTTTAATTGGAGCTGATTCTTGAATAAAGAAATGCTTCCATTTTTCAAAGGATACTGTGTTCTGCACTCATGCCAACACTGTTTCACAGAGAATTCTCTTTTGATGAGCCTTTCCTTGCTACTGTATTTCTTAGATCTGCTCATCTTCAGCTTATAACCATTTCTCCAATCTTTTTGCCTGAACTCAGACTGCTGACTTGCTAAGGTAATCTACCAATCTTTTCATTTTAAATAAGTCTTATTGTTGAGATGTACATTTAAAAAATGTTATTTCTTAACCAGCTTGTTTTTGGTGTGCAGTTATGTAAGTTTTGACAAAGGCAGAGTCACCACCACCACAATCGGGATGCAGAACAGAGTCCTTACATTCAACATTTACCTGCCCTGTCTCTTTGTAATCAAACTCTCCCTCCAGCCCCAATCTTGGCAATTACTGATTTATTTTCTGAGCCTAAAGTTTTGCGTTTTCCAGAATGTCATATAAATGAAATCATGTATTATTAATCTTTTGATCTGACTTCTTTCACTTTGCATAATGCATCTGAGATTCATTTATATTGTTGCATGCATCAGTAGCTCATTCCTTTTTATTGCTGAGTTGTTGTTGTTAGGTGCCATCGAGTCAGTTCCGATTTATAGTGACCCTACAGGACAGAATAGAACTGCCCCATAGGGTTTCCGGGGAGCGCCTGGTGGATTTGAACTGCCAGCCTTTTGGTTAGCAGCCGAGCTCTTAACCACTACACCACCAGGGCTCCATTGCTGAGTAGTAGTCCACCATATGGATGTACCACTGTTTGTCCTGCTGAAGGACATTCCGTTTGCTTCCAGTTTTTGACCATTATCAGTAATGTTGCTATAAAGACTCATGTACAGGTTTGTGTGTGTGTTTGTGAATATAGTTTTCATTTCTCTTACTTAACTACCTGGGAGTGGAATTTCTGGGTCATAAGATAATTTATGTTTAATCTTATTAGAAACTGCCAAACTGTTTTAGAGAGTGGCTATACTATTTTACATTCCCATCAGCAATATATAAGAGTTGCAGAAGCTCCACTAACAGCACTTGGTATTGTTTTAATTTTTATTCTTATTCTTTTATTAGCCATTATAAAAGTTGTGTAGTGAGATGTACACTTTTACAACAAGAACATCTTTTACATTATGAAATAAAATACTTAATATTCCAGTCTAATGTGTTTGCCCTACGAATCTGTCAATTTGTCGTACTGTGATGGCTTGCATATTGCTGTGATGCTAGAAGCTATGACACTGGTATTTCAAATACCAGCCGGGTCATCAATGGTGGACAGGTTTCAGTGGAGCTTCCAGACTAAGATAGACTCAGACTGGGAAGAAGGACCTGGCGGTCTACTTCTGAAAAAAATTGACCAGTGAAAACCTTATGAATAACAGCAGAACATTGTCTGGTATAGTACCGGAAGATGAGCTCCTCAGGTTGGAAGGCACTCAAAATATGACTAGGAAAGAGCTGCCTCCTCAAAGTAGAGTCGACCTTAATGACATGGATGGAGTCAAGCTTTTGAGACCTTCATTAGCTGAGGTGGCACAGCTCAAGATGAGAAGAAACAGCTGCAAAAAGCCATTAATAATTGGAACATGGAATGTACAAAGTATGAATCTAGGAAAATTAGAATTCATCCGAAATCAAATGGACCACATGAAGACTGATATTCTAGGTGTTAGTGAGCTGAAATGGACTGGTATTGGCCATTTTGAATCATACAATCATATGGTCTACTATGCCAAGAATGACAAATTGAAGAGAAATGGCGTTGCATTCATCATTGAAAAGAACATTTCAAGATCTATCCTGAGGTACAACACTGTCAGTGGTAAGGTAATATCCATACACCTACAAGGAAAACTAGTTAATACGATTATAATTCAAAATTAGACACCAACCACTAATACCAAAGATGAGAAAACTGAAGATTTTTACCAACTATGGCAGTCTGAAATTGATCAAACATGCACTCAAGATGCATTGATAATTGTTGGTGATTGGAATGTGATAGTTGGAAACAAAGAAGGATTGGTAGTTGGAAAATATGGCCTTGGTGATAGAAATGACGCCGGAGATCGCATGAGAGAATTTTGCAAGATCAGTAACGTCATTGCAAATATCTTTTTTCACCAACATAAATGGAAGCTATATACATGGACCTTGCCAGATGGAATACACAGGAATCAAATCAAGTATATCTGAGAAAAGAAACAGTGGAGAAGCTCAATATCATCAGTTAGAACAAGGCCAGGGGCCAACTGTGGAACAGACCATCAATTGCTCCTATGCAAGTTCAAGTAGAAGTTGAAGAAAATTAGAACAAGTCCACAAGAGCCAACATACGACCTTGAGTGCATCCCACTTGAATTCAGAGACCATGTCAAGAATAGATTTGACACACTGAACACTAGTGACCAATGACCAGATGAGTTGTGGGAAGACATCAAGGGCATCATACATAAAGAAAGCAAGAAGTCATTAAAATGACAGGAAAGAAAGAAAGACCAAAGTGGATGTCAGAAGACACTCTGAAATTTGCTCCTGAAGATAGAGTAGCTAAAGTGAATGGAAGAAATGATGAAATAAAAGAGCTGAACAGAAGATTTCAAAGGGCAACTTGAGAAGACAAAGTAAAGTATTATAATGAAAAGTTCAAGGACCTGTAATTAGAAAACCAAAAGGGAAGAACTGAAGCAAAATTTCAAGCCTTGAGTTGCAATATTGAAGGATTTACGGGGAAAATATTGAACAACACAGGAAGCATCAAAAGAAGATGGAAGGAATACATAGAGTCACTGTACCAAAAAGAATTGGTGGATGTTCAGCCATTTCAGGAGGCAGCATGTGATCAAGAATTGATGGTACTGAAGAAAGAGGTCCAAGCTGTACTGAAGGAATTGGCAAAAAACAGGGCTCTAGGAATTGACAGAATACCAACTGAGATTCTTCAACAAACGGATGCAGAACTGGAGGTGTTCACTCGTCTATGTGAAATTTGGAAACAGCTACCTGACCAACCAACTAGAAGAGACACATATTGTATTTGTGCCCATTTCAAAGAAAGCTGATCCAACCAAATGTAGGAAGTATCAAACAATATCATTAATATCACACACAATTAAAATTTTGCTGAAGATCATTCAAAAGCGGATGCGGCGGTACATCCACAGGGAACTGCTAGAAATTCAAGCTGGATTCAGAAGATGATGTGGAACGAGGAATATCATTGCTGATGTAGATGGATCATGGCTGAAAGCAGAGAACACCAGAAAGATGTTTAACTGTGTTTTATTGACTATGCAAAGGAATTCAACTGTGTAGATCATAACAAATTATGGATCACTTTGGAAGAATGGGAATTCCAGAACACTCAATTGTGCTTATGTGGAACCTGGACCTAGACCAAGAGGCAGTCGTTCGAACAGAACAAGGAGATACTGCGTGGTTTAAAATCAGGAAAGGCGTGCGTCAGGGTTGTATCCTTTCCCCACACTTATTCAATTTGTATGCTGAGCAAATAATCTGAGAGGCTGGACTACATGAAGAAGAATGGGGCATCAGGATTGGAGGAAGACTCATTAACAACCCAAGATATGCAGATGATGCAACCTTGCCTGCTGAAAGTGAAGAGGACTTGAAGCAATTATTAATGAAGATCAAAGACTATAGCCTTCCTTTTGGGATATACCTCAACATAAAGAAAACAAATATCCTCACAACGGGACCAATAAGCAACATCATGATAAACGGAGAAAATACTGAAGTTGTCAAGGATTTCATTTTACTTGGATCCGCAATCGACAGCCATGGAAGCAGCAATCAAGAAATCAAATGGCGAAATGCATTGGGCAAACCTGCGGCAAAAGACCTCGTCCAAGTTTTAAAAAGCAAACATGTCACCTTGAAGACTAAGGTTCACCTGACCAAAGCAATGGTGTTTTCAGTCGCCTTATATGCATGTGAAAGCTGGACAATGAATAAGGAATACAGAAAAAGAATTGATGACTTTGAATTATGGTGTTGGCAAAGAATATTGAATATACTATGGACTGCCAAAAGAATGAACAAATCTGTCTTGGAAGAAATACAACCAGAATGCTCCTTAGAAGCAAGGATGGCGAGACTCTGTCTCACGTACTTTGGATATGTTATCAGGAGGGACAGTCCCTGGAGAAGGACATCATACTTGGTAAAGTAGAGAGTCAGAGAAAAAGAGGAAGACCTTGAAGGAGACGGATGGACACAGTGGCTGCAACAATGGACTTGGTCGTAGCAACGATTGTGAGGCTGGCACGGGACCAGGCAGTGTTTCCTTCTGTTGTACATAGGGTTGCTATGAGTCGAAACTGCCTAGATGGCACCTAACAACCACAACAACAACAGCAACAGTGTCTTTGCACTTGTATTAAATCACCAATGTCTCAAGCAATCCCAAGGACCCTTTGACTTACATATACTTGTCCAAAATGATGTACAAATGAGATGTACCCCAGAACAAAGATAGGCTCCTAAAATGATAAACTACATATCTTAAGCTATATTGTTGTTGTTATAAGCTATAGAAAGTAAATTTCTAGTTTTGAATAATGACTAACTTATTGACTAACTCTCTTTTCCCTGTGTCCCACCCTCAAGGGTTCAGAAGTAATTAAAACCTCCCTGATCATGCCACTACACAATTAAAATCCATTGCCATCTAGTTGAGTAGAACTGCCCCATAGGGTTTCCAAGGAGTGGCTGGTGGTTTCAAACTGCCCACCTTTTGGTTAGCAGCCATATCACTTAACCACTGGACCACCAGGGCTCCAGTACTGGATTAGGACAATTAGAGAATGTTAAAAAAAAAAAAAAAGACAGACAAAAATTAGGACAAGTTAAAATGTAGGACTGCTAAGTTTAATATCAGATGTATGACACCTTTACTCATTTTCTAAATAATAATTGCCCCTGAATCCTTTCTTGGAATTATCTTTTCACCTGCTATCTACTGATGCCTGGAACTCCCTGTCTTTGAAGTAAGTTCAGCCTCAGACTTACAGTGTTCTAGCCACACGTTAGAATAGTGGATATCCTCACCATGTCTTTTGTTCTCATAGCATCTCAAAATCTTACTGACTTTCTCAGTTCCTACACTAGCCCAGCCCTCATGGCTTGCTCTGTCTTGAAGGTGCTTAGAACCTGGTACATCTGAGTTGCACCTTAAGTGAGGCTTAGGTTTTCAAGTTAGCAAAAAAGGGAAAACTACCTGTAGTTAGAGTTATCATTGAAGTTCCTTTAGGGTGGTGCCAAGTTGAATGCCACCACACTGTCTCATAGCTGATTCCCTTTCAGGCAGCGTTTCTTCTAGCTTTGGAATAGATTACTTTTTCTTCAGATGAGCACCAGATGAAAGAGTTGGCTTGTGTTTAGCGGCCATGTTGTAAGGAAACCAGGTTTTGTACTGAGCACCAGAGTCATATTTTGTGTATCCAGTTCTCACACTATGAGAGGCTTGGAGGAACTGAGATAAACTGTGAGAACAGATTCATCTCTCCCACTCTTACTCGTCTTGGGCATACACAGCATATTGAGAGGGATGGCAGGTGGATTTTCTGGCACCATCTCAACTGTTATTTTTCTACCTTTTCTGCTATACTTTCCCTACCCCCCAAGGTGTATGGTTGGATTTCCACAAGAAAAACCTTATAAATGTTTGAAATGCTACTTTTCTGTAGCTGGCTCCTGCATTGTTTTCCATTTCTTCACAATGAAATAGAGAAAAGTTGATGGATTTTATATGCCTTTTAATCTCTAATGGCAAACTTGGTCAGCTTGGCTCTGTCTCAGGCGGGGGCCCCTGCAAGGTGGCACAATTGATGAGCCTGTCCACAGAGCAGCAATACCCAGCACTGTTCTTGCATGAGTGGGAGACATTCTCTTCTGTTGCTTCTAGCCCGAAGCCACAGAGTGGCCCTCCTGAGGTCTATAAATGTTCAGGCAGATGACAGAGGCAGGCTTATTAAAATCCAGCTTTAGAGCAATGGTGGTAACAGAATATAATGTGCTATATAACTTCCATTTTCATTTTCTGAAGTGACTGTGGGATTACTCATTGGAGATACATTGTACCTTTTGGATATGTCTCTATGCAGTCAAGTTCACGGAAGTAAATGTACCAACAAAATGCCCAAAATATGGCAACGTAAATTTCCAAATGTGGTTTAAATACAAATAACTGCTGTTTACACATAATAAACAACAGTGTGTAAAATGGGCAAAGGCCCATAAACTAACTAAATAAACATAATATGAAAAAGGTAGGTAGATAAGGATTGAAAAATTCCTAACACAGATCCTTACATGGTAGGCATTCATAAATATTTGTTTTCTTTAGCTTTTAACCCTTTGTATTTAGAAGTTGTTAATGGCCTAATCATGGAAAAAAAATTCTTAAGAGTTTGCCCTTGGATTTCCCCAGTTCCTTGCTTATTTTGAGAAGGCAGTGTGTACAATGGAAACTATGTTCAAATATCAGCTAGGTGTGTGACCTTAGGCAAACTTTTTTTCTTTTTTTTTAATGGTACTGAAATTTGACTTTTATTTTGATTTATTTTTTATTACATATGTATTATTTATTGTACTTTCGATGAAGGTTTACCCAGCAAATTTGTTTCTCATTAAACAATTAAATCACATATTGTTTTGTGACATTGGTTGCCAGCCCCATGACATGTCAACACTTTCCCCTTCTCGACCTTGGGTTCCCCATTACCAGCTTTTCTGTCCCTTCCTGCCTTCTCATCGTTGCCCCTGGGCTGGTGTGCCAATTTAGTTTCATTTTGTTTTATGGACCTGTCTAATCTTTGGCTCAAGGGTCAACCTCAGGAGTGACTTCAGTACTGAGTTAAAAGGGTGTCTAGGGGCCATACTCTCGGGGTTTCTCTAGTCTCTGTCAGATCAGTAAGTCTGGTCGTTTTTTGTGAGTTAGAATTTTGTTCTACGTTTTTCTCCAGCTCTGTTTGGGACCCTTTATTGTGATCCCTGTCAGAGCAGTCAGTGGTGGTAGCCAGGCACCATCTAGTTGTGCTGGACTCAGTCTGGTGGAGGCTGTGTTAGTTGTGGTCCATTAGTCCTTTGGACTAATCTTTCCCTTGTGTCTTTGGTTTTCTTCATTCTCCCTTGCTCCAGATGGGGTGAGACCAGTGGAGTATATTAGATGACCGCTGTCAAGCTTTTAAGACCCCAGACGCTACTCACCAAAGTAGAATGCAGAATATTTTCTTTATAAACTTCGTTATGCCAATTGAACTAGATGTCACCTGAGACCATGGTCCCTAGCCTTCAGCCCAGTAATTCAGTCCCTCATGGAGTTTGGATGTATCTATGAAGCTTCCATGACCTTGCCTTGATCAAGCTGTGCTGACTTCCCCAATACTGTGTACTGTCTTAACCCTTCATCAAAGTTACTACTTACCTATTGTCTAGTGAATGTTTTTCCCTCTTCACCCTTCCCATCTCTAGTAACCATCAAAGATTGTTTCTGTTTGTAATCCTTTTCATGAGTTTTTATAATAGTGGTCTCATACAGTACTTGTTGTTCTGTGATTGACTTATTTCACTCAGCATAAAGCCCTCTAGATCCATCCCTGCTGTGTTTTGCAGGTTCATTATTGTTCTTTATTGTTGCATAACATTCCATTGTGTGTATGTACCATAGTTTGTTTATCCATTCATCTGTTGATGGGCACTTAGGTTGTTTCCATCTTTTTGCTATTATAAATAATGCTGCAGTGAACATGGGTGTGCGTATGTCTATTCATGTGATGGCTCTTATTTCTCTAGCATATATTCCTAGGACTGGGATTGCTGGATCGTATGGTGTTTGTATTTCCAGCTTTTTAAGGAAGCTCCATATCGTTTTCCAAAATGGTTGTACCATTTTGCATTCCTACCAGCAGTGCATAAGAGTTCCAATCTCCCCACAGGCTCTCCAAGATTTGTTATTTTCTGTTTTTTTGATTTGTGCCAGTGATGTTGGGGTAAGATGGTATCTCAATGTAATTTTGATTTGTATTTCTCCTATGGCTAGTGATCTCGAGGATTCCTCATGTGTCTGCTAGTCACCTGAATGTCTTCTTTGGTGAAGTGTCTGTTGAAATCCTTTGCCAATTTTTTAATTGGATTATTTAGAGGTGTTGGATTTTCCTATAGATTTTAGAGATTAGACCTTTGTCGGATTTGTTGTAGCCAAAAATTTTTTCCCAGTCTGTAGACTCTCTTTTTATTCTTTTGGTGAAATCTTTTGATGCTTGTAAGTGTTTAATTTTTAGAAGATCCCAGTTAGCCAGCTTGTCTTCTAGTGTTTGTGTATTGTTATGGTTTGTATTCTATTTATGTCATGTGTTAGGACCTCTAGCATTGACCCCATTTTTTCTTCTATGATCATTATAGTTTTTGGTTTTATATTTAAGTATTTGATCTATTTTGAATTAGTTTTTGTGTATGGTGTGAGATGTGGGTCCTGTTTCATTTTTTTTTTTTTACAGGTAGACATCCAGTTTTGCCAGCACCATTTATTAAAAGGACTGTCTTTGGGCCTTTGTCAAAGATCAGATGACCATAGGTGGATGGATATACATCTGGGTTCTCAATTCTGTTCCATTGGTCAATGCGTCTGTCATTGTACCAGTACCAGGCTGTTTTGACTACTTTAGCTGTATAGTAGGTTCTGAGGTCATGTAGTGCGACTCCTCCTCCTTTATTCTTTTCTTTAGAAACTGTTTAATTTTCTGAGCATCTGTTTCTTATTCTCAGAATGTGGATAATAATATTGCCTCACAGGATCATTGTGACAGTTTAGGGAGAAGCCAGTATGCATTCAATGTACTGAATTTTTGTTGTTGTTGTTCTGATTCCAAGGAACCTTCTAACTATGTAATTTCCTAGGTAGGTCGTTGTAGAGGAAAATTTTGCTGTGACCACATGAGCTTCTGGACCTTATCAATCATTTCTCATTGTAAATCAATGATTCTCATTTACCTAACCATATTACTTTACCATAGAAAAAGAATGCACTGTTTATGCAGACATGGACATGCTGGGTGCCAGGGCAGTGAGGTCTCATCCTGAATTAATGTATCTCTGCTCATAAGTGTGATTAATGTGAGTTTCACTGCTTCTCCCAGAGGTGGACCTCCTTTTCATGTGCAAGTGAAATTAAGTTTTTGAGCCTGCAAAGGTGAGAACTAGAAACTGAAGATTGCAATTCAGCAAGGTAAGGAATGCTACCCCAAGAGATCTTCTGGACAGAAAAGGTAAACTTCTTTCCAGACCACCCTAGTTCTGCATACCGGTTAAATTTTAAATGTAATCATTATAAAAGTAATGACTGGGTATAATTTAAAAATAAAAAGTAGTATCTGGCTTATAGGAGCCCTGGTGGCACAGTGGTTAAAGTGACCGACTGCTAGTGGAAAGGTCAACGATTCAAAACCACCAGCCACTCAGAGGGAGAAAAATGTGGCAGTCTGCTTCCGTAGAGATTTACAGCCTTGGAAACCCTATGAGGTCACTATGAGTTTGAATTGACTCCATGGCAGTGAAGTTGGACATGGCTTATAATGAAAAACTCTCAATTTCTGCTACTCAGAGGCAACCGCTTTCAACTCTTCAAGTTATTCCTTTTTGTATTCACCTCCATATTTTTTGATTGTATGCTTCTGGTGACTTTCTTTCTTTCTTGATTTTTAAAGTTTTAGGCATTTTCTGTCTGCTTCATACTATGGAGTTGGAGGATTTAGTTATCCTGCACGAATCATCCACAGACCTGCTGCAAATACACACACACCTTCTATAAAGTTGTATCAATTTTTGCTTCAAACTATTACATGATTATACTGGTTATGTAAGTTTTATTCAAAACTGAACCATTATTAGTTAATATTATAGTTACACAGGATTCTTTTCCCCCCACAACTTTTGCTTTTTCTAGAATTAATATGCTGAAGGAATGAGCCAACTCATAATAAGACCACACTGTATGGCAAGTAGGTAGCAAAAAAGTGTTGAAATCTCAGAAAATGAAATACTCTAAATATTCTACTGGATAAACTCCAAGATCCTTTAAAAGTGTTTGCTATCTGCAACTCTTAAATACCCATTTTGAAGTCTATTAACTTACTTTTACAAAGTCTACACTCTGAGCTTCTCTCCTCAACACAGTTCTGCTGACCACAAGGCCATTTTTGGAAGAGATATTAGCTTGCATCCAAGTATAAAATGAAATCAAACTCTGATGTTTAGAAACTATGAAAGAAGATGACTGGTCTCTGCTTTGAGCACAGTGAGCAAATTGCTGAGCCTCCAGCTGCAAGGTAGAAGGTGAATTAGTTAACATAAGTGTCAAGTGTTTAAAATAGTCCCTGGCACAGGAACTATTATTGGATACATAATTATCAGTAATTTAAAAATCAGTTCATCAGTTAAACAACTATTTTGTACCTACTATATGTTAAGGTGGTCTTTGGATAAGATCCTATCCTGAAATATCCTCAAATGGTCTCTCAATGAGAGACGTAAAAAAAAAAATTGTCAATTAAATAATCAGAAAAAACCCCACAGAGGACAAAACAGAGAATAAAAGAATGAATATTAAAGAGACCAACAGAGACTCAAAGGAGTCACCTTTGCTCAAGGGCAGAAAAAAATTTTTCTGTACTCAGAAAGCGCATTCAAGGCTTCTTCTTCCCAAGTGTCTAGGGCTTTAACCAATACACTTCTGCTTTTATT
This sequence comes from Trichechus manatus latirostris, assembly GCF_000243295.1. Lineage (NCBI taxonomy): Eukaryota > Metazoa > Chordata > Mammalia > Sirenia > Trichechidae > Trichechus > Trichechus manatus. The sequence continues at coordinate 6,133,719 of NW_004443977.1, read as the reverse complement.
TTTATTCTACTTCAGAAAACTGCTCTGAAGTCCCTTTATTCACGTAGCCCAAATATTTCCCGAGAGGTGGGCTCACTCCAATGCTTGCTTCCTTTTCAATAGATCTGTATTTTGAAAAGATGTGCTACGAGTTTAAGAACAGGTTTTATTTTCATAGATACAGGAAACACACACCACCCAGTATACTTTTGATAAGCATTTTAGCTGTTTTATGTTGCCCTTAAAAAAACAAGGTGCTCTGAGGACTTTAGCAATAGGAAGCTAAAATGATTAGTATTATCCCACAAGAGGATTAAAGAGGGTAGAGGAAAGCATTATCACATAATATAAAATGATGGAAAACTGGGTTAGACCTTTTAGCAGGCTGGACTGTTGTCCTTTGAGGGTCAACTCTGAGACCTACTAATGCATTCTGACAATGGCTGTGGATCACTACTGAATATTTATTCCTTGCTGAGATCAAGGGCAGCTTCTGTTCATGGTAGAGATGCCAGGCTCTATAGGAAGTTGGTTTTCTTAAAATGTCTCATTGAAAGAAAGATCTTGCAGAGCTCCTGGCATCCTTGCCAGTATATTGCTTTGTTTATTTTTAATATGTACAGAGGTCATCCAAAAAGAGAGCGTCTTCTTTACGTAGTGTCACTTGATTGCCTTTAGTTACAATGGAAAATAATCATTTAAGCAAATATCATTCATTCAAAAATATTTACTGAGAGCATCTTAATGTGCTGAGGTAGATCCTGGGGATGCAAGGCGATTCCAATCCAGTGAAGGAGATGGAAGGAAAGTGATGAAATGTAAATTTCACTTATAATAAGTGCTATAAGGAGACAGAGCCCTGGTGGTTCAGTGGTTAAGAGCTCAACTGCTAACCAAAAGCTCGGCAGTTCAAATCCACCAGGTGCTCCTTGGAAACCTTATGGGACAGTTCTAATCTGTCCTATAGGGTTGCTGTGAGTTGGAATAGACTTGACAGCAAGGGTTGTTTTTTTTTTTTTTTTTTAAATAGATAAACACAGTGCTATGAACATTAGATTAGATTTTCCTGAAGAAGTGACCACCACCAAAAAAAAACCAAAAGGATTGGGTATGAATTTGTAGAGGACAGGAGGGAAGCACCTGCAATGCTCTGGTCTGGCCCTGGGGTGAGAAGGAGCATAGTGGGGAGGACATTGAAGGAAGACAGGGGTGATTCCAGAAGGAGAATGCTTGAGTAAAATATTAGAGTCAGACCATACAAAGCTTTGTGGATCATTAAGGAGTTCTTTGTCTTTGTTCTAGAATCCCTGGGTGGTACAAAGGGATTTAAACATTACTAACCTAAAGGTCGGTGGTTCAAACCCACCCAGAGGTGCCTGGGAAGGAAGATCTGCTTCTGAAAGGTCATATCCTTGATAACCCTTTGGTGCACCGTTCTACTGTGCAGCACAAGGGGTTGCCATGAGTTGGAATTCACTTGACGACAACTGGTTTGTTTGTTAGTTTTTCTTGGTATCTTTGTCCTAAACACAAGAGAACCATTCATGGATTTTAAGAAAGGGAGGGCCATCTTTTGACTTATGCTTTGAAAAGACCATTTTGATTGCAATCTGGAGGATGGTCTGGAGAAGCAAGGGTGGATGAGGGCAGACCACACATCACTGATTGAGACTTTATTGAGAGCAGTTACATGAAAGCAGCGTATAACTGATACAAGAAAAAAGCTGTACAAGATGTCAAGAAATTCAATCCAATATTCTCCTTTCAGATAAGTGGATGTTGAAAACTTTCAGGATAAATGACTTCATTAAGTCTCACATAAGAGAAAATCCACCATGTCTCTTGGGAGCAGATACTGACATTTGACTTTATTACAGGGGAGCCCATTACTGTGTTTTCAAATGCTATCCCTCTTATTGTATAACCTTCACAGCACCATTGGGAAGCAATTTGGCATCATCATTTCAGTTTTACAGATGTGGAATTTAGGTGCAGAGAGAGAGTGACTTGTCCTAGATCATGAAAAAATTTAGTAGCAGTGGTAATTGGTGATTTTCTTCCCAAGCTTCCAGTTTGCTGAGTTGCCCAGATGACTTTGCATTCGCCAGAATGTCCCAGAGCACTTCAAGATGGACAGAAATCGAGTATGGTGCTTTAGGCTCATTGAGCTCCTCCGTAAGGTTATTCTAAACATAAAGCTACATGCGTGATCTAAATTTTTACTCTTTATGTACTATAATCCACCTAATTTCACTAATCCCTTAAGTTACTTATTGATCCTTAACAATACATTTATACACAACAGTTTTATGAATTTATAAAAATTCTGCTAAGTTCTCAGTTCCTACGCCATAAGGACTCAACAAAAGTATTGTCCACTGTAATGCATGTGGTGGGACTTTCAAAGAGTTGCTGCGTATTAATTCCATGGAAAATAATGTACATGAACTTTGCCCTTCTAATGAAAACTTTCTCCTTTTTTTCCCTTAGGTGATAAAAATAAAGTCTATTAACTGTTTTTAAAATTACATTACATGTTAACAGCAATATTCTTCCCTAAATATTGATTTAAGTTTTCTTGTGTAATCTAGATTTGTAATATTGGCTGCCTATTTTATAGAGTTTTCAAGATGCTTTAAATATGTATTATATTCTGAAATAATTCCTGGAAAATGTCAAGGAGAGTATATTCCTACTATCCTTCTCCTCCCAATATAGGCATATCTCTGGCCTAAAACACAAACTCAGGATTTTCTATTCGTTCTTTTTAAATTTCATTAGAGAAAGTAGTCTGAATAGTTTGATTATTCACAGCAGTCAAGCAACAACAGTGAAGAAAATATTTTATATCATCAAGACATATTTTAATGGATACTGAGGTTCATCTTTAAAATACTGGCAAAGGATATAAATTTACAACTGAATCATTCAACTGTAATTACCTGGATAATTCAGGCAAAAGCCGTTTACTTGTTTTTAACTAAAACACCAGAGTGACAAAGAGCCTAGGGCATTATAGGTAGTCCCTGTCTTATGAATTATGAGGAACCGCACTTATGACTGGCCCGCACTTATGACTGGCCTTTTTTTTTTTTTTTTGGACGGGATGAGGGAGAGGACTTACATAATGGGAGTGTAACTGGAGAAGCAGGAAGCACTGATGTTGAAGCTGTAACTTTGTATGTAATGCTTCCAACCTCTCAAAACAACTAAAGATCAGATTTATAAAGATACTGATAATAAAAGGCAATAATAATGAAAACTGAAAAAAAAAAATGTTAGACTTACATCAGAGCCAACTTAGACAAAGTCGTCGGAACAAAACCCCGTCATAAATCAGAGACTACCTGTATTCAAAATATATATATTCTTACCTAAACCTGTATACCATGTCAGGCTGTACAGTTTTTTCCTAGAGATTTGTGATTTTACAATTATTTAGTCAAACTATTTTGAACTCTTTGGATCCTGTAATCAGCCAAATAGTCTGGAAAAGTGAAGGATGCATTATATAATGATGACTTTATTGTGTGTCCTGGGGAAAAACTTCATGCTCTTTGATATGTACACTCACAGAGGAATAAACACCTGCTAAAATGTAAGCTCCACAACGTTTATTGGCAGGGGTGTAATCTTCATTCAACATAGTTACGTATTATACCTTGAGGGCTTAACGAATGTTCAATGCTCAGCAATTACTAATTCATTCAACAGATATTTATTGAGTATCTATAAGCAAGTCTAGTATAAAACACACATAGAGGGACAACATGTTATTTAAGACAGAATTCTGTGAAGAATGTTTCCTGATTGAGTCTACCCTGGATTCCAGAATTCTGACTCAAACATTCACATTTGGGTCTTGTTGGTCCAGATTATCTGTAACTCTGGACTTCATAAAACTAACAAAAATTAAACAGAATTGAAATTAACTCAAAGAATAAAACAAATATCCATGAGTCCATAGTAATATAAATGAATGAATAAATAAATAAATGAGCGACAAGGGACTACTTTTCCTTAAAAAGAATTTCAGTTAATAATTGTAGAAGGAAAGTGGGAAATAAACAATCACTATTAGAACACTGGAGTCCTGGTGGTGCAGCGGTTAAGAACTCAATTGATAACTAAAAAGTTGGCAGTTCAAATCCACCAGCTACTCTTTGGAAACCCTATGGGGCAGTTCTACTCTGTTCTATATGGTCACTATGAGTCCGAATCGACTGGACGGCAATGGGTTTGGTTTGTTTTGGTATTAGAACACCACAGTTATAATTGCTGCAGGCAAGATTCACCAACGGATGCTAAAATTTGTGAGTAAAAGCTTAAGGAGGGGAACAGGATACTTGCATAGTTTCGAAGTATCTCTTCCAAAACAGTAACTTTATAGTAGAAAAATCTGGCAAACACCACCTTAACCAAGGGCTCAAGGTTTACATCACCAGAAATAAGATATATTGACATTATATATCCCATGATATGATGCCCTGAGAAAGGTACATCACTTCTGTGCTATTCTTCCCAACAATGCAAACCTCATTCTAAACATGAACAAACGTGAGAAAAAGCAAAATGTAGGTATGTTCTACAACTACTAACAAATATAAAAATCTCAGAGTTGTAAAGGACAAGGGAAGATTGAGGAACAAAACCGATTGGAGGAGCCTAAGGAAGCATGACGACTAAATGTACTGTGGGATTTGGGGTTGAACCCTGAAATAGAAAAAGGGCTTTTGTTGGGTAAATGGGGAAAATCTGAGTAGTCTGTTGTTTAGTTAACAGTATCGTGCCAATGTTAATTGCCTGATTTTGGTATGCGTGCTATGGTTATGCAGCATTGGGGAAGCTGGGTGAAGGGTATATGGGAACACTCTGTACTATTTTTGTACTTTTCTATAAGCCTAAAGTGATTTCAAACTAAAAAGTTTTTTCTTTTAAAAAAAAAAACAATAACAATGGAAATTGAGACTATGAAACAAGTACAGTATTCACTATTGTATAAATATTACAAATGGGCAAATCCTGGTTCTTTGAACCTTAACCCCTTGAGTTCTACTCCATCTCTACCACTTGAAAAGCATTAGTCCCTTAACCATTGGATTTCAGAAATGTGGTGCTGGTAAAATGTAACTGTCTTCAAAGATAACAGAATATTCTCTGAATTTCCTTCTGCATCTCAACTTTCACTGAATACAGACCAATTTCCCTGGAGCAGTATAATGAGAGGATCTTTACAGGGGTCTCATGTAAGAAATCCTTGCAGTCTCAAAACCCATCATGGTGCTTACCTGTTCAGCAAGTTCCAGCCCACGAAGTGCTTTCTTTGTAAACAACCATTGGTTGTTAATAAGTCTTGCTATGTGGATATTGTTATCTGCAAAGTACAATATTAAGACTTTTTTGTTGTCATTATTCAAGAAGTCTCATATAATAGGTAACACCTAACAGCGTCTATGGATCTCTGGTGGCCCAGTGGTTAAAGTGCTCTGCTGCTAATTGAAAGGTTGGCAGTTCAAACCCACCGGTGGCTCAGAGGGAGAAAGATATGGCAGTCTGCTTCCATAAAAATTTACAATCTTGGAAATCCTATGGGGCAGTTCTGTTCTGTCCTATAGGGTCGCTATAAGTCAGAATTGACTTGATGGCAATGGATTTGGTTTTGGTTTTTAATAGTTTCTATTCCTTTTGTGTGAACATCTTATGTAAGAACATGACAAGGAGTTCTCAAATCTCTTGTATGTCATAGGGTTGTTTGTGGTGGAAGAAGAAGAATAAGAGGGACCCACTGTCTTTCTCTTTATGGCCAGTAATTCTGCTGTATTATGCTGTTCTATGATCACTTTCTAAACATAAAACTGAAAAGTGTGAGCAAAATATCACAGGCATCTGATATCTAACTTGTGCAGAGCCTTCATCGAGTTTGTCTTGTTGCCCATGACAACTGAGTGACACTTTCCTTACTAGTTGTCTAGCTTATAAATATTTCTTTAACATAATCCACAATGGTTTTCTCTTTTTTGAGACCTAGAAATCTCTTGGGAGGCAAGTAAAACAGATGCATTGTTGAATTCATCATTAGTTAACCAAACCTAAAAAAGATTTAGAATATTTTACATATATTCAAATGTCTAATGCACAAGATAGAGAAATGTACAAGATATACACATTCAAATGTCTAATGTGCAAGATAGTAATTCGATAATATCACTAACATTTTAATTCATATATCATATATTTTGGGAAAATTATAATGTAATACGATATGATGTGATTCAGGAGAAAGACGCTCAACAACATGTTTTCTAGAAAAAACTTTGTACATAGGATTCATAACTTGTCAAATTGAAAAAATCCTTTGTCTTCAACTATGGACAATGTTAGGCAGTCTACAGCCTTTTGTTTACATTTTTAGTCTTTTTAGACCCTGAACTGTTAGAAACTGTTTTCTTAAAAAAAGTCATTGTAAAGCCTATTGTTTTGTACTTTGATTAATGAGAACAGAATGTCTTTGGGGCACCTCATTTGTCTTTAATATTTTCTTCTAGAAATAGTTTTTATTATGACATAGCAACACCTGTGAGGATGGCATGGGACTGGGCAGTGTTTCATTCTGTGGTAGGTGTGTTCGCTGTGAGTTAGAACCAACTCAGCGACACCTAACAACAACATTGACACTGGGTCAAAGATAATTTGTCAGAGATGTTGTTATACACAGTTTTAGAGGTTTTTCTCCTACTGAGTCTGAAGAAATAGAGTTGACATTTTGTTTTTAATTCAGCATTACAGAATATGCAGACTTCCAAACTAAGACTTTTCCTTGAAATACTCAAGGCCTCAATGTAACTAAATAACTAAAAGTTAAATGTAGGTCTTTAAGGTTATTTTATTTAATGTTAAAAACACTACTACATTCAGGAATTCTATAAAGATTAGAATCGTGATATAACCTGATCTCTATTAGTCTTTCTTATTACTTAATTTTTTAAAACACTTTTTGGGTCAATAAGTATTATATTTGTAACAGTTATCTATTACTACATAACACATTACTCCAAAACTTAGTGATTTAAAACGATAGACATTTATTATTCATACAGTTTCTGTGGGTCAGGATTTGAAATGTCTGATCTGAGTGGTTCTGGCTCAGGGTCTCTCTTGAGATTGCAGTCAAGGTGTCAGTTGAGACTTCAGTCATCTGCAGCCTTGGCTGGGGCTGGAGGATCTGCTTCTAAGATGGCTCATACAAATGACTAGTAAGTTAGTGCTGGTTCTTGGCTAGGCGCCTCATTCTTCCTTACATGAGCTTTTTCACAGGCTAGTTGAGTGTCCTCATGACGTGGTGGATGCCTTTCCCCAGAACAGGGGATTCAAGAAAGAACAAAGTGGAACTGCAATGTCTTTTTTGGCATAGCCTCAGAAGTCACGCACCATGTAATTATTGTTTGCAGGAGTCAGCCCTATTCACTACTACACAAGGGCATGAATATTAGGAGATGAGAATCACTGGGAGCCATCTTGGGGGCTAGTTGCCATAACAGTCTTCCTAAAGGTAGCAAGCTTGTACATTCTCTCTTAACATTCATATTAATTGTCCATCTGTTTTCCTATTTATTTAACTCTTTTTTTTTTTTTTATTGTACTTCAGGTGAAGGCTTACAGAACAAATAGTTTCTCATGACACAGAAGTAAACATGTTATTTTATGACATTGGTTAACAACCTCACGACGTATCAACCCTCTAACTTCTCAACATCTTTTTTTTTTTTGGTGAAAATACACATAGCCAAAGATACACGATTTCAAAAATTTCTACATGCACAGTTCAGTGACATTGACTACGCTCTTCCAATTGTGCTGCTATTCTCACTTAAGATAAAGGCTTACAGAACAAAATAGTTTCTCATTTAACAGTTACTACAAATGTTTCCCTAAGACAATGGTTAACAATCTCACAACACATCAACAACATCCTTACTCAACCTTGGGTTCCCTATCACCAGCTTCCTTGTCCCCTTCTGCCTTCTGGCCCGTGTCACTGGTCTCCTGTACCTCGTTAGTCTCATTTGGTTTTACGGGGCTGTCCATTCCCAGGCTGAACAGTGAACCTCGGAGGTAACTTCACCACTGCGCTAAAAGGGTGTCTGGGGGCCATACTCTCAGGGTTTCTCAGTCTCCTGTAGGCCAGTAAATCTGGTCTTTTTTTTTTTTGTGAGTTAGAATTGTGTTCTACATCCTTCTCCAGCTCTGTCCAGAACTCCGTTGTAATCCTGGTCAGAGCAGTCAGTGGTGGTAGCCGGGCACCATCTAGCTCTACTGGACTCAGTCCGGTGGAGGCCTTGGTAGCTGTGGACAATTAGTCCTTTGGACTAATCTTTTCCTTGTATCCTGTTCT
>NW_004443977.1:6094302-6119446 GCF_000243295.1 Trichechus manatus latirostris | reverse complement strand
TTGTCTGCTGTCTTCGGGGCATTCAGTAGTTATTTTTCTCATTTATTGATTGAAGATTTGTTTGTTTCGTCCCTTTTTTAAAAAAAAATTTGACTGTGTCTGACTAGGCTGACTGTGTGTTCTTTGTTGTTTGCTCATCTGTAGGCACAATACTTTTCACCTCCTTCCTCAACTGGAAGGGTCAGTCACTCAGATATGGTACGGCAGGGCAGGTCTAGCTGAAGAGGAGTTACTGGGATGGGTTATTTGTGGCACTTACTACAGCCACCAGAGCGGGTTGGTAATCAGTGCAGGGCTGGTTCCAGTAGGCTGTGCCTGTGCTGCTTGGTGGAGTGATGCCAAGCGCACGGTGCAGGTAGGCAGGATGCAGCGGGGAGATTATTACGTGTGGAGCTAAGATGTATATGGGAGAGAGGTGAGAGGAACAGGAGCCAAAAACATACAAACAAACAAAAAAGAATGCTAGGGGAGCTTGCCGTTGGAGTGGAGAGACTATGAAATGGAGAAAAACAGAAAGGGGAGGAGGAAGAAAAGAAACAAATGAATAAATAAGAATCAGAAAGGTTAAAGAACCACAGATTTCCCAGGGATCCCACCAGTGCAGCTATGTGGTCTGGGGAAGTCGCTCTCAGGTGTTGCAGTACAGCCTGGCTAGAAGGCATAGAGGTATACAATGCCAGGTATTCAGGGAACAGAAAGAGAAGGAAGATATAGAGATGAGAAACTGAGCAATGAAGAAAGACAAAAAGGGGAAAAGAGGAAAAGGAAAACAAAACAAATTAAAAAAACAAACAAACAAGAAAGGCTCCCAAAGAAACAAAAAAAAAGAAGAAGAAGAAAACCAACCTAAAAAGAAATGCTCTCAGGGATCCCTCTGCACGTCTGTGGAAGCTGAAGGGGAGTCTCCCTGCCACGCAGCTCAGCCTGGCCAGAAAGGGCTCTCAACTCAAGAAAAGGAAAAGAAAACAAACAAGCAATTCAAAACAAACAAACGAACAAAAGCCCCGGGATCCCACCAGTGCGGCAGCCCAAACCAGGAAGCAGCTCCACACTCTAACAGAGCTTCACAGCCCCTCAGGAAGAAGCAAAGATGGCGCACGGAGCAGAAAAAAATAAGCACCACTAGCAGCCAACAAATGGCACTCAGAGAGCCAGCTTGTGTGGGCTGGTGTTTCTGGACAAGAGACTGTGTCTGTGGGAAACAGAGGGGGCCGTGTGTGGGTGAAGAAGGGTAGAGATTGGGAAAGCGTATATCACAAATTACCAGAGCTCTGCAGCCCCTCAGGAAGAAGCAAAGATGGCGCACGGAGAGAGGTACTCGAGCGAAAGGAGGGGGAGGTGGGGAGAGGCAAGGAAGAAATAAAAAGAAGCGGAGAAAAAGCAACACCAGCTGCCAACAAGTGGCACTCAGAGAGCCACCCGGGTATGTGGAATCCAAGCAGCCGCTGTTTCCCGGTCAAGAGACTGTGGCCGCAGGAAGCAGAGGAGGCCGAGTCAGGGTGAAGAAGGGTGGGGGGGTGGGAAAGTGTATATCGCCAATTACCGGCTGTTTTGTCTCCCTCTGGAAGCTCCGTGAGGCTGCTTTCTCGTACCCCCTGTTTGCTGGTCTCCAATAGGAGTCCAAGATGGCGGATCCGCACTGCGTTAGCTGCTAGGGGACCTCTGCATGAATCTCTCCTCGCTCTCCGTTCTCTGTCAGTTTTCTCACTCCATTTGGTGCTTGGCTGAGTTCTTTATCTCTTCATTTGATGTTTTAGGGTTTCAGGATTGTTGTATTCTCTGTTCAGCTTAGTTTTTCAGATCTTTGCTGTGGAGGGACGGCGTGGTGCTTCTGCCTAGAACGCCATTTTGCCGGAACTCCTATTTAACTCTTTCAAAGTTCTTAATAATTGTTTTTGTACAGTAAATTAACAGTGTTCAAAGTGTACCATTGTAGCAACATTTTACCCTTGCTATATATAATAAATATAAAAAATATTGTGGAACCCTGGTTGCATAGTGGTTAAGAGCTCAGCTGCTAACCAAAAGGTCAGCGGTTCAAATCCACAAGCCGCTCTTTGGAAACCCTATGGGGTAGTTCTACTCTGTCTCATAGGGTCGCTATGAGTCAGAACCAGCTTAACAGCACCTAACAGCAAAAACAACATAATAAATTTTATAGCCCTGGTGGTGCAGTGGGTAAGAGGTTGGCCGCTCACCAAAAGGTTGGCAGTTCGAATCCACCAGCTGCTCCTTGAAAACCTTATGGGACAGTTCTACTCTGTCTTATATAGTCACTATGAGTCAGAATCGACTTGACAACAGTGGGATTTATAATAAATATGGAGTCCCTGGGTGACACTAACTGCAAGATTGGAAGTTTGAGTCCACCCAGAGGCAGCTGAGAAGAAAGGCCCGGTAATCTATTTCTGAAAAATCAGCCATTGAAAACTCTGTGGTGCACAGTTCTACTCTGACACACATGGGGTCACCATGAGTCCGAGTAAACTTGATGGCAAGTGGTAGTATAGAAAATATACATTTATGTGTCATTTGGCTTATAGAATTTCAACACAACAAACACAAAAACAGATATACACTCCAAGTTACATCTAGAAATTTTATCAATATTTTAAAGGAACAATTCAGATAATAATAATAAATCCAAATGGCATGTTTTATTCCTATTACTGACAATATAATTCTGGTTAGATACAATGATAACACACGTGATGACACAACCATCAATCATGCACAGGTTCAGGGATGTTTGACATAACATTGACTTAGAGATTTGACTCTTCAGCTTCTAATGGCTAAGGCCATAGAGCAGATTTGGCTGACTAATGAAGCCAAAGCCAAGCATTAGTACAGTTCTCCTGTGTAAGGCCCTTGGTGAATTCTGGTATGAAGCTCCGTTTTCTCCTCACTAAGGAACCACAGCTGTCTTAGGGGTCACTCTGGATTGTCCGTCTTCTTTTCCCTCCAGATTTGCTCTATGCCAGAAGGCTTGATACTTGAGGCTTCCAAAACCTTAATTCCTGATTATGAATGACTTTTAATCTTTGCTTGGTAGGGAGACCACTCTTGTGCTTTCAGTTTTATGCCACACTTTATCATCTGGGCATCACTGCTTGTACTCAGAGTTTACCAAAATCTTTTGTGAACATTTCTGTCAGCTTTTGGCCCTCAGCCCTGTAACATCAGTGACTCAAACTCAGTCCAGGTTGTCTGACAATGAACAGGTGTCACGTGTTCCTTCCGTTATCTTTCTATTCTATCTCATCCTTTAACTAACCTCCTCTTTCCTGTCATAATTATAAAACAAAAAACTGTAGGCATAATCCTGGACACTAGTTGGGGAGCAGGTTTTGTAGAATCTTTTGACACCATTACCACCTCCATCCCAGTTCTTCTAGTAAAAATAAAAAAAAAATCCCAGAATACTTATATAGCAAGGTTGAAAATTGATTCATAGTGTCATTAAATGTGCAAAGAAATGCAGCTGCTTTATTTCCTATAATAGAATGGATCTTCCTTACAAAATTTTATTCAGCTGGGTAACATGGAGGGAAAAAAAAGTTTATAAATTTGCTGATTTGCACTTTAACAGTCTTCTCCAGTTTACATTATCTCTTATGATGGCTCAGTGTCTTTGGTATTTGTTCTCACTCCCTGTGATCCTCTTCAAGAAGGTGATGGGTTTACTGAGGGCGTTTTTATGATCTTGAAGGATTAGTGTCCAAGGTGTCAGTAAGGTTAGGGAAATGGGAGCCTCACAGATCCACAGTCACTCTGGATCTCCATTGGTCTCCACTATAATGACAGATCTTAACTAGTTTCTGGACCAGGAACCCCTGTGATGGTTCTGCCTGATGTTTGGGGCCATCACACCACTAATAATCATTTGCTGAGACCATTTGTCTAGTACTGAAGTTCCCTATGCAATAGCCTCTTTGTTGATCATCCAATAAAGTTTACAGCAATTGTTTGAAATTTTTCCAGTTTTAAGATTGGCGATGTTGCTTCATAAGAAGCGGATTGTGTTTTTAAAATTATTGAAGGCAAATGTCCTTTTTTCCCTTCAAGTATTAGGCATAACTGTTTCAGATACCAAGAGTTTTTAAAAAACATTTTGAGGGATAGTTTCCAAATACAGAGTTCTGCTGGATGCAAATATTTATATGAAATCAGTTCTTTATGATTGCTGTACATCGGCATGTCTTCAGGTCATGGTGCCTTGTATCAGTCAGGGTTCAGCCAGAGAAGCAGAACAAGCAGGAGGTAAGTATTAAGAGGTTTATTGCAAGGAATTGCCTTATGCAATCGCGAGGGCTGGCTAAGCACAGGCTGTCAGGAGGGGCAGGTCTTCAGGAAGGGCAGGCTGGAACTCGTGCGCTGAAGCTACTGTCTACATCAGAGAAGCCTCAGCTCTGCTCTTCAACCTTTCAACTAATTGAATCAGGCTCATCCAGATTATCTGGGATAATCTTCCTTACTTAAAGTTAACTGATTATAGACTTTAATCACATCTGCAAAATACCTTCACAGCAACACCTAGTTAGGTTTTAATTGAATAACTGGGGACTGAGCCTAGCCAAATGAACACATCAAAAGACTACCAAAGGCCCCTATGTGTTTGTGCCCAGATATTTCTCTATGTTGCTCATGATCAGTTACTTGATTATATGTCCTTCAATCCCTTTAATCATAGGGAATCACTGTCGTATTTACTTGATATCTTTGGATATTTAAATGGTTGATGCTAACCTATAGGAAGAGTTAGTATGGTTAGTTTATTCTAAATGTAGAAAATGCAGGTTCATATAAGTAGTACATATGGTACTAATGACTTTAAGTCTTTGTTCGTTAGTCCAGTCATTGTATTTAACCAGAACCTTCCAGAGAACAATTTTACATGGAATTGAAGTATAACCATGGATAAGAAACTTTGGTTTTTGTTTAAATTTTTTTTTCAGGAAGTCACAAACAGGTTATTTACTGCTGATTCCCTTTAGCAGTCTGATGGCCGACTCGATGCTAAAATTACAAATTTTTTTAAACATTTGAGTTGTGCACTTGTCTGGAGTCTCTGGGTGGTGTAAATGGTTAATGTGCTTGGCTACTAACCGAAAGGTTGGAGGTTCGAGTCTACCTAGAGGCGCCTCAAGAGAAAGGCCTGGCAATCTACTTATGAAAAATCAGCCATTGAAACCCTATGGAGCACAGTTCTGTTCTGACACACATGATGTCTTCATGAGTCAGAACTGACTCGATGGCAACTGTTGCACTTGTTCAATACTGCCGTCTATATATCATTTCTGTATTAAGCCCGCCTCGTGCCCCTGTTGCAATTAAAGTGACATTTGCTTTGCTTCACTATATCATGTTAATGAAGTCAAATCAAAGTCTTCATATATAAAATAAGAAACATTTCATTTATGAAATATCATTGCTAAAGGGAAGTATTCCCTTTATAACTTGTAAAGGAATTTAATGATTGTTTTGAACTCAGGTTACAATAGCAGATGTATAACAATTGTTACCATTTTCACATAGGGACATGAGGGCCTAAGTGTAGCCAGACACTTAAAACATTTCTACAATAGATGATTAGGAGCCCTGGTAGCACAGTGGTTAAGTGCTTGGCAGCTAACTGAAAGGTCAGTGGTTTGAACCCACCAGCTACTCTATGGGAAAAAGATGTGGCAGTCTGCTTGCATGAAGATTACAGTCTTGGAAACTCTATGGGGCAGTTCTACTCTGTCCTGTTGTGTCTTTATGATTGGAATTGACTTGATGGCAACAGGATACTATAGATAATCAGAGTCTTTGGGTGGTAAAAACAGTTAACAAGCTCTGCTGCTAACGAAAAGGTTAGAGGTGCCTCAGAAGAAAGGCCTGGCAATATATACTTCTAAAAATTCAGCCATTGAAAACTCTTTGGAGCACAGGTCTACTCTGACACACAAAGTGTTGCCCAGAGTCAGAGTCAACTTGGCAACTGTTTTTTTTTTTTAAATAGATAATCACTTGGTATTTATTTGTGCATAAGATGGTCATTCAGATGAAGCAGAATAGGCCTACTTTAATTTTTCAAAGTATATCATAAATGTGAAAACAACACAATGTTAAATCTTAAAAGAGAATTTACGGGCCCCTGAGAGTATGTCACAGATCCCAAAGGGTCTGCGCTTCTGCTCAAACTGCAGTGACTATGTGGAAAAATAGAAAGTGACAATATTTAATGTGTCTTGATATGTAATTGAACATTGCTTTGAGTTTGAAATAATTGCTGTGGATTTAATCTCATTATCTTTCTTGATTGTCATTGTTCTGAAGGTTCCAAGTGATCAAGCATCATTTTAGCCAGTAATAATAGTAATTAACTGTAAGGAATTGGTGAAATTTTTATTCTCTTCGGAGCTGCTACCAGAGTTTCTCATGGGGAGAGAGCAGCCCTCATTCCAGTGACTCCAGAGGGGCATCTCTCTGGATTCTGGAGGTCAGGAGGCACCAAAGCTTCAGAGAAAAGGATAGGAACTTAATTGTTCAGAAGGGGAGGGGGGAGAATGGAGTGAAGAGAAGGAAGAGATAGGAGGGGGAGAGAGAAGAGGGTCCAGTTGGTGAGTTTGTGAGAGACCACATACTCTACCACATGTGACCCTGCTAATCTCCAATAAAACCCATAAATCAATTATGACTCATAGCGGCCCTCATAGCTAATCTCCAGTAAGGGTACTAAACTCACCAAGCACTTTGTGTGGGTTTTTGTTTTTGTTTGTACACACCACCAAGGGATGACTTTCTCATCTGGGTTGTGTAGAGTGTTAACAAAAGCAACATGCAGGGATACAAGAACTGAGGGCAGAGAGGCCTCAGCTAACATTTAGGTTGTTTCCATATGTTTGATCCTATAGTTTAATCCCCCACCAATCTGTAGACTTAGCATAACTATTATTTCCACTTTCCAGATAAAAGTAATTGAGCCCCAGAAATCCACCATGCCAGAAAGTGGCAGAGTGGCCTCAATACCCATCTCCTCACTAGAGTCTCTCTGCTCTTTCTCCCTCAAAGTTCTCGGCTTCCTCCTTAGTCAAAGCAGTCCTCCCTTAAATAAGACATTGTGTTTCCTGCCCCTGCAGGAAGTTACTGCCTTCTCTGTCAACATGATTTGACATTTCTTACATGGCTCCTAGTTTAGGCAATGAAGTTGCTGTGTCAAAATGGCATCTTGCCAATGACCTCCTGAGGCTACAGACCCACAGAGTCAACAGAACTCCATTTCTTGGGCTCCTCACACAACACAAAATGCTTTTGTTTGCTGTAAGCAATGAACTTTCATTATTGAAGGAAGGCTGAAGATTTGAGGGTCAAGTTGTAGGTGAGAACGGGATTATGTTTCCCATAAGAGCTTTAGTGGTAGGCAAGTTTGTGCAAGCCTCTCAGAGAATTTTTGGACAAATTTCTTCTTTATTATAGCCTATATATAGATCACAACCAGCTTTCAAAACAAGTCCACGGTCCAGAAAGAAAGCAACGGAAATAATAGAATGGACAAGAATAACTTCATTGCTGTCATTCAAATTGTTATTTTAGACTGAGATATATTAATTTTGTATTACATATGATACTTTCCCCTAGGGAGAGGGTCAATGTATAAACTTGATGTTCATAATCATAGCAAAAAAGTAATTTGTGGATAGCTATTTAATTTAGAATGGTTTTGAGTTTGTGTGTTTAGAAAAATACTGTGGGTGAATCTATATGCCACAAAGTTCATTTCAAAAGACTTGTCCAGTTCTCTGTAGCCTGACTTTACTACTATCATGGCCATATGCTCTGTTTGTTACGTGCTATCATTAAAACACTCATAAAAATGCATATTTGGAGGGCCAGATGTTTCCTTTTTATTATATACCATTTTCTTCACGTTTACAATCCATGTATGCTTATATAATGTATAAAATTGTGTGAATGTGTGTTTACATACTTATGCATATACATTTGTATCTCTAGCTACATATTTGTAAAAAGACTATGTGCGTATATTTATGCTTATGTAAACAATACAAAAATGCATGTTTTTCAGTGTGGACTTGTGAATTTATTCTTGTTTTTGTTAGGTGCCATCAAGTCGATTTTCGACTCAGGACAACTCCATATGACAGAGTAGAACTGCCCCATAAGGTTTCCAAGGTAGGAATCTTTTCAGCAGCAGATTGCCAGGTCTTTCTCCTGAGGAGCCGCTGGGTCGGTTCAAACTAGCAACTTTTTGGTTCGCAGCCAAGGGCTTAACTGTAGCGCCATAAGGGCGCCTTATGTATTTATTCTACCCTATTTAAAAAAACGTATTCTCTTGTCAAACTATCAGATACCAATGTATCTGACAATTAGTTGTTCCCTTCCAGTTTCCTCTGAAATCTTTTCTTCTCCTTTGCTTCAAAAAATTTCTTGCGGGGGCCCTGAAAAAAGGGAGTGCTCTTAAATGAAGCCATTTAAAGGGGCATGAAAATAAAGACTTTAATTATCTGCACACTGGCCAATTAGTACTTGAATTGTCAGGGTTTTTCAATTAAAATATTTTATTATTGATTTGAATTGAAATCATTGACCAACTTTTCCTCCCCAGTCCTATCCTTTCAAAGTATTGCAGTAGCAATTGCACGTAGAAAATATATAGAAAAATTGCGTGTTGTTCAAAATTGAGGAGACAGATGATGGAGTGATTAATTTCTTATAATGAAGGTTTTTAAATTTTAAAGTGTTGGAAATAATTATTTTGTAGCTTATTTAAGAAAACTCAACATTTCTAAGATAGTAGCTGTTGTGTTCTAGAGAATTCATTGTTGTTAGCTGCCATTGAGCTGATTCCATCTCATGGTGACCCCAGGCATGCAGAGTAGAACTCCTCCATAGGGTTTTCAAGGCTGTGACCTTTGGAAGAAGATCGTCAGGTCTTATTTGCAGGCGCCTCTGGGTGGGTTTGAATCACTAACCTTTCAGTTATTAGTTCAGTGCTTAATCATTTGTGCCTCTCAGGACTTTAGAGAATTCATGCTGCCACGTAAATGTTATTGTTGTGAGGTGCCGTCAAGTCAGTTCTGACAACAGAATGAAACACAGCCTGGTTCTGCACCATCCTCACAATTGTTGCTATGTTTGAGCCCATCGTTGCAGCCTCTATGTCAATCCATCTTCTTGAGGATCTTTCTCTTTTTCGCTGACCCTCTACATTACCAACCGTGATGTCCTTCTCCAGGGACAGGGCCCTCCTGATAACATGTCTAAAGTACATGAGACAAAGTCTCGCCATCTTTGCTTCTAAGGAGCATTCTGGCTGTACATCTTCCGAGACAGATTTGTTCATTCTTTTGGCAGTCCGTGGTATATTCAATATTCTTCGCCCATAATTCGAAGGCATCAATTCTTCTTCGGTCTTCCTTATTCATTGCCCAGCTTTCTCATGCATATGAGGCAATTGAAAATACCGAGGCTTGGGTCAGGCTCACCTTAATCCTCAAAGTGGCATTTTTGCTTTCTAACACGTTAGAGAGGGTTTTTTTTTTTTTTGTATCAGATTTGCCCAGTGTACTACGTCATTTGATTTCTTGACTGCTGCTTTTGTGGGCGTTAATTGTGGATCCAAGTAAAATGAAATCCTTGACAACTTCAATATTTTCTCCATTTACCATGATGTTGCTTATTGGTCCAGTTGTGAGGATTTTTTTTTCTTTATGTTGAGCTGTAATCCATACTGAAAGCTGTAGTCTTTGATATTCATCAGTGAGTACTTCAAGTCCTCTTCGCTTTCAGCAAACAAGGTTGTGTCATCTACATATGGCAGATTGTTAATGAGTCTTCCTCCAATCCTGATGCTGCATTTTTCTTCATATAGTCCAGCTTCTCAGATTAATATTGAATAATACAGGAAGCATCAAAAGAAGATGGAAGAAATGCACAGTCATTGTACACAAAAGAATTGGTCGATGTTCAGCCATTTCAGGGGGTAGCACGTGATCAAGAACCGATGGTACTAAAGGAAGAAGTCCGAACTGCACTGAAGGCATTGGCGAAGAAAAGACCAAGATGAATGTGAGAAGAGACTCTGAAACTTGCTGTTAAACAGAGTAGCTAAAGTGAATGAAAGAAATGATGATGTAAAAGAGCTGTACAGAAGATTTCAAAGGGCAACTTGAGAAGACAAAGTACTATATTGAAATGTGCAAAGAGCTGGAGTTAAAAAGCCAAAAGGGAAGGACACGCTCGACATTTCTCAAGCTGAAAGAATTGAAGAAAAAATTTAAACCTGGAGTAGCAGTACTGAAGGATTCTATGGGGAAGATATTGAATGACACAGGAAGCGTCAAAAGAAGATGGAAGGAATACAGAGTCACTGTACCAAAAAGAATTGGTTGATGTTCAGCCGTTTCAGGAGGTAGCATATGATCAAGAATTGATGGTACTGAAGGAAGAGGTCCAAGCTGCACTGAAGGCATTGGTGAAAAACAAGGCTCCAGGAATTCACTGAATACCAATTGAGATGTTTCAACAAACGAATGCAATGCTGGAGGCACTCACTCACCTATGCCAAGAAATTTGGAAGACAGCTACCTTGCCAATCAAGTGGAAGAGATCCATATTTGTGCCCATTCCACAGAAAGGTGATCCAATGGAATGTGGAAATTATTGAACAATATCATTAATACCACACACAAGTAAAATTTTGCTAAAGATATTTCCAAAACAGTCGCAGCAGTCCATTGACATGGAACTTCCAGAAATTCAAGCCAGATTCAGAAGAAGACGTAGAATGAGAAATATCATTGCTGATGTCAGATGAATCTTGGCTGAAAGCAGAGAATACCAGAAAGATGTTTTCTGTGTTTTATTGACTACTCAAAGGCATTTGACTGTGTGGATCATAACAAATTATGGATAATATTTCGAAGAATGAGAATTCCAGAACACTTACTTGTGTTCATGAGGAACCTGTACATAGATCCAGAGGCAGTCATTCAAATACAACAAGGGGATACTGCATGGTTTAAAATCAGAGAAGGTGTACATCAGGGTTGTATTCATGTAAATACAAAAACCTCTAATAGTTGTGTATTAAATACCAAGCCATGGTATTTCAGTCACTTCGTATACATGCAAAAGCTGGACCGTGAATAAGGAAGACCCAGAAGAATTGATGCCTTTGAATTATGGTGTTGGCAAAGAATATTGAACATACCATGGACCGCCAGTAGAATGAACAAATCTGTCTTGGAAGACATACAGCCAGAATGCTCCTTAGAAGTGAGGGTGGTGAAACTTCATCTCACATACTTTGGACATCTTATTACTTTGGACAAGTCCCTAGAGATGGACATCATGCTTGGTAAAGTAGAGGGTCAGCGAAAAAGAGGAAGATCCTCAAAGAGATAGATTGACGTGATGATTGCAACAATGGGCTCAAACATAGCAATGATTGTGTGGATGATGCAGAGCTGGGCAGTGTTTCCTTCTGTTGTACATAGGGTCTCTGTGAGTCGGAACTGACACAACCGCACCTAACAATAACAACAACAATATTTGAGTTATTGTTTTTTAATTGCTTCTGGAACCAGGTAGTAACCAAAGACTAAAACGTGTGGAAGTAAGTTTGTTATTTTTTTTTCCCCATAAACAAAGAAATTGATACTAGGTAGAAACATAGATTTCTCTTTTAAGTTTTGTGGTATGCACGTGTGTGTGTGTGTGTGTGTGTGTGTGTGTGTGTGTGTGTGTGTGTGTGTGTGGAGGGGGAGACAGAAGTTGAGAAGAAAAACAATACAATTTTTCATTTTTATTTTTTATTTTTCCCACTAAAATGGTGAATAGATAAAAACTTCCACTGGAAAAATGGGGGCCAGGGGCCATGATCTTTCTTCATACCCTACCTCAATTCTTTCATTAAGTTTTAATAGGTTGGCCAAAAACCTACCAAACTTTACAAGCTTTAATTATTTCTTATCCCCAGAAGAATATAGCAATGAATATAGTAAAATTAATTAATTCAACATACTCTACCAGTTTAACCAAGCAAATTATTACTCATCCTGGGTGAGTAGGTGAGTAATTCTTTGCAAGATTGTATATCACTGTGAAATTCCCAGGCTCACACAGCTCAATGGTAAGTAAGATAATCAGTTAGTTTATCAAACTGGCTCTTGTAACAAGACTCTGGTATTTGTGATGGGGAATTCTGTACCTTTGGATTATCCTGGAGGGGGGAAGACTGCAGTGACTTAGCTTGCAGTGAGTGAGTCTTGCTTAAGCCCCCTTAATAGATCTTGCTTCTTGGTTTTGTGGATCAGATTTTTTACCCGTTGTTTCTTAACACAATTCTCCTGTCTACATCATTGTTGGAGTGTCTCAGTGTTGATAAAGCACCTGAAGATCCTGAATCTGATACCTTCCTCACACCCACCTGCTTCATATTATAGGCTATTACCACCTTACATCTCAGGTGGATCTTGGGTAATGAGGTATTAGCAATTGTTGCCTCATTATGGTAAGCCTTCAGGTGGAGCCACACCCTCCTTGTAAAAGAAGGATGGTGTTATTTTTGCCATGGGTTAGCTTCCATTTCCCAACTTATTGCACATTTCCACCTGGGCTGAATGCATACACTTGTCATGTTTTCTTATCCCTGTTTGCCTTATGAGGGCCTATTGCAGAAAAGGCTTTTCTCTAGAGACCTAGGTTCCAATCCTTGTCCTGACACTTGTTTGTTGTGTGACCCAGGGGAAGTTACTTGATCCATGCTTCCTCATCTATAGAGAGAGGATAACAATATCAACCACACAGGTTAGTCATAAAGATTAGATCCTGCATGTGAAGAACATACCATAACACCTTAATGCAAAAGTCAATTAATGGTGAAAAAACAGTAAATTGTCACTGACACTATGGACAAAAACCAGTTTGAAGGCGAGGGAGTAAAATTAAAATTCCATTAAAATTAAAATTCCCAAACAATTTCACTTTAGGATTGACTCAATTCCACATTTTTTCCATTCAAAACAGGGGTTTCAATTCTTAGCTTTCATTAATCTCTCCTTCTATAACATTTTAATCTTCCACAAATATCAGTTTTATCATGCTCTGTCTGTTTAGAAGGGGCAGTGGTGGTTTAGTGATAGAATTCTTACCTTCCATGTGGGAGACCTGAGTTTGACTCCCAGCCAATGCACCTCAGTGCAGCCACCACCCATCTGTCAGTGGAGGCTTGCAAGTTGCTATGATGCTGAACAGGTTTTAGCAGAGCTTCCAGGCTAAGACAGACTAGGAAGAAAAGCCTGGAGATTTATTTCCAAAAAATCTGCCAATGAAAACTCTATGGATCACAACGGTCTGACACCATTGTGCATGGGGTTCCCATGAGTCAGGGACCAACTGGACAGCAGCTAACAACAACAACAACATCTCTTTAGAAGAGTTGATAAGAACTTTCCATATTGAGGAATTAGGAAATTTAGGACAATTTCCTAATTCCTCAGTATGGCATTCTCTGCTCTTTAATGTTAAGGTCCCTAACTCTTCAACTTCACCTTCTACTCTTTCAAACCAGCCCTTTGATCTAGGCAGTCAGAGTCCTAACCATTTTTCAGAGGTATAGAATTATTCCCAACTCTTGATGTTCCATAAGACAGGCTCCCTGTCTTCAGGTTGCTCAGAGTGTAGATGGGGAGACAGACTGAGTATAATAGAGTGTAATGAGGAGTCAGCTATCTTTATGAACAAAGTTCTCTGTGAAAACAGATGAAGGGGTGATTAATTCAGCCGGGTGTGGCGATGTGATGTGTGGAAGGGCCGGAAAGGGCTTCAGAGAGGAGGTCATTGGAGAATGAGCACGATTTCATTTTGGGCAGAGGAAACAGCATGGCCAGAGCCTGAAAGTGAGTAGTCCTTGTCTAAGGCATGACGGCAGATGGCAGAAGTGGGGGCCGAGAGTGAGAGACACACCTGATGAAGCAGGCAAGGGCCAGGCTGGGGAGCGCTTTGACGCTCTACCAAGAAGCCTAAAAGAGGAGCCTTCCTTTTCCTGAATTCCTAGAGTACTTATTTTGCACGTACTCTTTTTGGCATGGATTTGTAGGCCCCTGGAGAATTAGAAAAAACACCTGAGATTTTTTTTTGTCCTTCTCAGAGTGTAGTACCTGGATTAGAGGCAGCATGTCCAGAGATTAACAGTATGGACAAAGGGCTTGAGTTTTCACTCTACCCTTTCCACCATTCCCACTTCTAACTGGGTAAACTTAGGCAAGTTATGTATTCTCTCTGAATATCAGTTTCTTCCTCTGAAACTGGGAGCAATGACAGTTTCTATATCATACAGCTCCCATGAGGATTCAATATAAGTGCTTAGCACATGTTTGCTACTCAGTTATTCAATAAGTATTAATTGACTACCCACTATGGAGCAGGACCTGGGTGAGATTCCTTTTATATAGTGGTGAGTTAAACAGATAAGGGCTTTGTAGTCTAGTAATTGTTATTATTATTAATGTGGAGCTCTAATAAGTACTATTAAAATGAGTCAATGTGTTTCAGCCACGTCAGTAACCTCTTTATGGTTGACCTTATTCTCTCTTGTTGTGGTCCTGGTGGGTGCTGCCTGATGGGCTGACTGTCAGGAGCTGCCACACCCATTGCTCATGGAGCACAACATCCGCATGGTTGTGCAGCCCTGGCAGAGCCATCGTCCTAACTGCCTTCAGTAGGCAAGGTGACGTTGGAGGGCCCAAGGCAAGGCCAACCTTAGGAGGATGACCCTGTATGCTCAAAACTAGCCCTGGGCATGACTTAGCCAAATTAGTGTTTGCTGAGCTGTTCTCCAAAACTTGTGTTTAGTGAGCTCAGGAAAGCAGAACTCTGGAATCCTCGGATTAACTATTTTTTGTGCAGACTATTCCTTGATAAAGCTGTGTATTTATTTTTACTGCTGGCAAAGTGAGCATGTAAAAGCAAACATAGCCTAACTTCAGGCAGATGTGATAAAGGGATGCACCTACTGATCTTTAAGAAGGAAGCCTCCAAGAGCAGAGAAAAGGAGTGGAGGCAGTTAACATGGATTGTGATTTAGAAGCCGTCCTTAAAGATAATTTGGGTTAGTGGCCTCTGGCAAAAGCCCTGGAATGAATGAGCAGTATGGCAGAGTCCTGCTAAGTACAGTAATAATAACTTCTTGGTACAACTCTAAGAATTAAACCTGTGTACAGCTTATTGGTAAGCATGTTCTTTATGGATTGTGGTGTTGTATCTTAGCCTCTGTTTACTTGCTGCTCAGTTTATGTTTTTGCTTAAATTTTTTTTCAACATCTATATATTCTTATTATTTCTGGGTACCAAGTTATTCTGTCTTCCCTCAAGGAGAAAATCCCAAGATGTCTAACAACAATACCCCAACCTACAATCAGGAGAAGGCACGAAGCTACATGTTCCTCTGTGCAAAAAAGTAGGATTTACTATCTTTAATCTCTGTGTACATTCTTTCTCCCATTTCCTTTTGGTTGACCTAATAATTTATGTTCTGTTCTAAGCAGAGGTTATGATTCCTGATTTATGTAAGCTATAGCTTCCAAGATTAATGTTAGGCAATGCCTTTTCTACAGTGGATTTGTTGTTGTTGTTGTAGTTTAAGTGAAAGTTTATAATTCAACTTAGTCTCTCATACAAAAATTTATACATGCATTGTTATGTGACCCTAATTGTTCTCCCTATACTGTGACAGCACACTCCTCCTTTCTACCTCTAATTTCCCATGTGCATTCAACCAGCTCCTAACCCTCTCTGCCTTCTCATCTTACCTCCAGACAGAAGCTGCCCATTTAGTCTCATGTATCTACTTGAGCTAAGAAGCACACACTTCCCGAGTATCATTTTATGTCCCACAATCCAGTTCAATCTCTGTCTGAAGAGCTGGCCTCGGGAATTGTTTTAGTTCTGGGTTGACAGAGAGTCCAAGGGCATGATTTCCGGGGTTCCTCCAGTCTCAGTCAGACCATTAAGTCTGGTCTTTTTATTAGACTTTGAGTTCTGCACCACACTTTTCTCATGCTCCATCAGGGACTCTCTGTTGTGTTCCCTGTCAGGGCGGTCATTGATGATAGCCAGGCACCCTCCAGTTCTTCCGATGAAGTCTCTGGTCTATGTGGCCCTTTCTGTCTCTTGGGCTAGTACTTTCCTTATGTCTTTGGTGTTCTTCATTCTCCTTTACTTCAGGTGGTTGGGACCAATTGATGCATCTTAGATGGCTGCTTGCTAACTTTGAAGACCCCAGATGCCACTCACCAAATGTAGGATGCATAACATTTTCTTAATAAAGTTTGTTATGCCAGTTGACCTAGATGTCCTCTGAAATCATGGTCTCCAGACCCCCACCCCTGGTACTCTGTCCCTCGAAGTGTTTGATTATATTCAGGAAACTTCTTAAATTTGGTTTAGTCCAGTCGTGCTGACTTCCCCTGTAGTGTGTGCTGTCCTTCCCTTCACCTAAGATAATTCTTGTCTACTATTTAGTTAGTGAATAACCCTCACCCTCCCTCCCCACCCTCGTAACCATCAAAGAATGTTTTCTTCTGTGTTTAAACCTTGTCTTGAGTTCTTATAATAGTGATCTTTAACAATATTTGTCCTTCTGTGACTGACTAAATTCACTCAGCCTAATGACCTCCAGCATCCATGTTATGTGTCGCAGCTTCATCGTTGTTCTTTATCATTGCGTAGTATTCTATTCTGTGGATATACCATGATTTGTTTATCCATTCGTCCGTTGATGGGAGCCTAGGTTGTTTCCATCTTTTTGCTGTTGTGAACAGTGCTGCAATGAACATGGGTGTGCATATGTCTATTCCTGTGACGGCTCTTATTTCTCTAGGATATATTCCAAGGAGCAAGATTGCTGGATCATATGGTACTTCTATCTCTATCTGTTTAAGGAAGCACCAAATCGATTTCCAAAGTGGTTGTACCATTTTACATTCCCACCAACAGTGTATAAGTGTTCCAGTCTCTCCACAACCTCTTCAGCATTTATTATTTTGTGTTTTTTGGATTAATGCTAGCCTTGTTGGGGTGAGATGGTATCTCATTGTAGTTTTGATTTGCATTTCTCTAATGGCTAGTGATCGAGAGGATTTTCTTGTGTCTGTTAGCCACCTGAATGTCTTTTTTGGTGAAGTGCCTGTTAATATCCTTTGCTTATTTTTAAATTGGGTTATTTGTCTTTTTGTTGTTGAGGTTTTGCAGTATCTTGTAGCTTTTAGAGATTAGATGCTGATTGGATTTGTCGTAGCCTAAACTTTTTTCCGAGTCTGTAGGTTGTCTTTTGATTCTTTTGGTGAAGTCTTTTGATGAGCATAAGTGTTTGATTTTTAGGAGCTCCCAGTTATCTAATCTCTCTTCTGGTGCTTGTGCATTGTTACTTATGGTTCGTATTGTGTTTATGCCATGTATTAGGGCTCCTAGAGTTGTCGCTATTTTTTCTTCCATGATCTTTATCGTTTTCGATTTTATATTTAGATCTTTGATCCATTTTGAGTTATTTTTTGTGCATGTTGTGAGGTATGGGTCTTGTTTCAGTTTTTTCACAGATGGATATCCAGTTATGCTAGCATCATTTGTTAAAGAGACTGTCTTTTCCCCAATTAATAGACTTTGGGCCTTTGTCAAATATCAGCTGCTCATAGGTGGATGAATTTATGTCTGGATTCTCAATTCTGTTCCACTGGTCTATGTATCTGTTGTTGTGCCAGTACCAGGCTGTTTTGACTACCGTGACAGTATAATAGTTTCTAAAATCAAGTAGTGTGAAGCCTCCCACTTTGTTCTTCTTCTTGAGTAATGCTTTATTTATCCGGGGCCTCTTCCCTTTCCTTATGAAGTTGGTGATTTGTTTCTCCATCTCATTAAAAAATGCCATTGGAATTTGGATCAAGATTGCGTTGTATCTGTAGATTGTTTTGGGTAGAATTGACACTTTCACTATGTTGAGTCCTCCTCTCCATGAGCAAGGTATGTTTTTCCACTTATGCAGGTCTCTTTTGGTTTCTTGCAGTAGTGTCTTATGGTTTTCATTATATAGGTCTTTTACATCTCTGGTTAGATTTATTCCTAAGTATTTTATCCTCTTGGGGGCTATTGTAAACGGTATTGATTTGGTGATTTCCTCTTCAAAGTTCTCTTTGTTGGTGTAAAGGAATCCAACTGATTTTTGTATGTTTATCTTGTATCCTGATACTTTGCTAAAATCTTCTATTAGTTATGGTAGTTTTCTTGTGGATTCTTTGGGGTTTTCTGTGTATAAGATCATATCATCTGCAAACAGAGATAGTTTGACTTCTTCCCTACCAATCTGGATGCCCTTTATTCTTTTTCTAGCCTAATTGCTCTGGCTAGGACCTCCAGCACAATGCTGAATAAGGGTGGTGATAAAGGGCATCCTTGTCTGGTTCCTGTTCTCAAGAGGATCTACAGTGGAATTTTTATAAATGCTTTAAAAATTCCCTTTTAAAAGAAATTTCCAAACCTTAAAGGAGGTACCTGAAGAAGATAAGACCAATATAGGTGCCTAGATATAGATATTCAGAGTGGGGCAAATTTTTAAGTCAGGTTGTCTGCATATCCCAATTTAAACTGTTTTGAATTATGCTTTGTAAAAAATTGCTGTAGTCCCCAAGGAAATGTGTGTGACGTTTTGAGTGGGCACTCCAGAGAGCAGTGACAGGATGTGCCTTCCAGTATAAAAGGAGATCTTGAGTATATTAGGCACCTGATGTATAGCTTTGAAGAAATAGTTCTCCTGGGAAGCTATGAGTTATAGTAAGATATATTATCTTCATCAGAAATTAGAGGTAGTAGATGAGGTGTCTAAGCAAGATGACAACCTGAGAGGAGAGTCTTTATTCAAAGTTAAAAACAAACAAACAAAAAATAAACACACACACACACACACACACACACACACACAAACCTAGTTTTGTGATTACATTGGAGAGGTGACAAGTAACTGCTAGGAGAAACCACTTGGTATTTTTTGAGCTGTCCTCTCACCTGCATCAGCCCCGTGGTGAGTCATTACTTTTTAACCTGAAGTAACCTGCCTGAATAAAGTGGCTCTGTGCCTGTAATGTTTCTCCACCGTGTAGACTCACATCCCAAAATCCCACCTTGCCTTCACAACTGGGTAATGTTTGTGAACCAAACCATTAATGAGCTGTAGACTGTGAGGGACCAGAAGGTAGGGGTGGAGGGAAGAAGGCAGGGAAGCAGGAGCTCAAGTCATCCTTAAAGCTTAGGAAAGCCAGACAAGTCTTGGATACAGCATTCCAGGAGTAATGAAGGAGGGCATTATCTCGGAGGCCCTCAGCTGTCCGAAGAGCACCTTGTCTGAAAAAAATTAAAGGGTGAATTCTCGATATTCAGGACTAACTGCCTCGTGGGGATTGGGCTTGGAGAGATACATCACAGTAGGGACAGAGCCAAGGTTGAGCATGTGCCAACATGGCCCCAGTCAGCACCAGGCCGGCTGCCATCGACGTTGCAGAGTCAGCATGGAGACCAGGAAGTTGAACCAGCACTGCTCCACTTTCAAAGGGAGAACACCAACATTCCTTTAACCTATTTCACAGATAGAGTCTGGATCAGCCGTGGCAAGGTATGGGGATTGAACCAGAGCTTCACCAAGTGAGCCTTGGCTCCAATAGTATATTCGATTAAATTCAGCAGCAATTATTGAGCACTATTCATGTGTAAAGTACTGTGATATATAATAGTCCACACCCTCAAAGGGTTTACAATCTAGTGGGAAAAATAAGATGTGAAAAACGACAAGGCAAAAATGTAAGTTCCTTGAGAGAGAGATAAACAAAGAACTATACTGGATTCAAAAACAGGAGAGAGCATATCCTCTGGGGGCATATTTAAAAAGACTTCATGCAAGATGTTAATTTGGGGATAATTTTGAGAGGTAGGGGTCTAGGACTGGTGGTGGACTCAATGGAGGAAGACTCATTAACAACCTGTGATATGCAGATGACACAACCTTGCTTGCTGAAAGTGAAGAGGACTCGAAGCACTTACTGACGAAGATCAAAGACTACAGCCTTCAGTATGGATTACAACTCAACACAAAGAAAACAAAAGTCCTCACAACTGGACCAACAAGTAACATCATGATGA
The DNA here is from genome assembly GCF_000243295.1 of Trichechus manatus latirostris. Taxonomy (NCBI): domain Eukaryota; kingdom Metazoa; phylum Chordata; class Mammalia; order Sirenia; family Trichechidae; genus Trichechus; species Trichechus manatus. Next base: position 6,099,256 of record NW_004443977.1, on the reverse strand, counting down.
ATGGAGAAAAGATTGAAGTCGTCAAGGATTTCATTTTATTTGGATCGGCAATCAATGCCTATGGAAGCAGCAATCAAGAATTCAAATGATGTATTGCACTGGGCAAATCTGCTGTAAAAGAACTCTTTAAAGTGTTCAAAAGCAAAGATACCACTTTGAGGTAGGGTACACTTGACCCAAGTCATGGTATTTTCAATTGCCTCATATGCATGTGAAAGCTGGACAATGAATAAGGAAGACCGGAGAAGAATTGGTACCTTTGAATTATGGTGTTGGCAAAGCATATTGAATATACCATGGACTGCCCTGGTGGCGCAGTGGTTAAGAGCTGTGGCTGCTAACCAAAAAGGATGGCAGTTTAAATCCACCAGTCACTCCTTGGAAACAATGGAACAGTTCTAGTCTGTCTATAGGGTCGCTATGAGTCAGAATTGACTCAACAGCAATGGGTAGGTAGGTAGCCAGAAGAATGACCAAATCTGTCTTGGAAGAAGTATAGCCAGAATGCTCCTTAGAAGGGATGATAGTGAAACTTTGTCTCATGAACTTTGGACATGTTATTAGGAGACACCAGTCCCTGAAGAAGGACATGCTTGGTAAAAACATCAGCAAAAAAGAGGAAGACCATGAATGAGATGGATTGACACAGTGGCTGCAAAAATGGGCTCAAGCATAACAATGATCATGAGGATGGCATAGGACTGGGCAGTGTTTCGTTCTGTTGCACATAGGGTCACTATGAGTTGGAACCAACCGGACAGCACCTAACAACAACAACAGGGGTGTAGAGAGGGAGAAGTGTATCCAAGTAGAGGAGAGGACATAAACAAAAGCCAGGGACCAGAAAGCAGAGGTTATGTTCGAACATTATAATATATACCAGTTTGACAGGTAGTCAAGCATTTGTAATAGACGTGGAAGATAAGATTGAAAATTGGCTGGAGCCAAACTGTGGAGGCATTGACTATCAGAAGGAATGGGTTTTCACTGAAGGTGTTTAATTAGGTTTACTCCTAGGAACCTTTATGCCACACTTTTTCATTATATATCCCTTTAAATCACAATTAAAAGCACTCAATTATAAAGCACTTTGAATAACTCAAGCATAGTCTTTTTTTTTTCCTTTTCCCCTGATCTATAATAGGTTTCCTTTGCAAATGCAGATTTTTTTTTTTAAGTACAGGAGAACTCTGTTATATTATGAACTAACAAATATCCTGGGTCAGTCTATGTATCCTGTAACCATAAAAGCCTAAAACAATACACTTTCCTATAAAAGAGGCCTGAGCCCCCATCCCTGATAGAAGGGAATTTCCAGCATGTCATAATATCACCTACAGCCTCCCTTTATTTCCTGCATCACGCCTAACCTGATAATTGTGATAGATGGTGGAACCTAGCCAATCTAGTCATTTTCCCCGAAATCAAAGGTCGAGACTTTCTCTAATCTATCTAAGAATGGGTTGAGGTTCAGAGCTTTGCAGCTGAGCTCTGGGCTTATTAACTCAAAACATCTTAATGACACTTTAGGTATTATGAGAGTCACTGGGCCCAGAGACTGTGCCCAGAGTGTGGAAAATGCTGAGTTCTGCCTCTACTAGAGCAGGCACTATGTGTGGTAAAGAAGGCAAGAGAATGTAGGACAAGTTGTACTGGCCTGGCAAGGGTCCCACCTAATTCCTTATGACGCATCCGGTGTGGGTGACATGTTCACTAAGGTGTGGATAGGCAGTTAATTTCATGAAGAGTAGGAGGTGTGGGTTTAGCTTTTTGGTTTTTTTTTTTTTACATTGGGGCACTCATTCTCCTGGGAGTGTGGACTCCATGCAGCAAACAGCAACTGGATGTTATTTTAAATAAGCAAAAGCCACTGAAGGTACTGATCTGGGTCCTGGGTTTGGAGGAAGACCTTGACTGAGAACAGCTTCTTGGTCAGAGATTAACCGAAGGGAAGAAATCCAGCAGGAAAAGAAGAACTGTGGTTTCTTACCCAACCCTCACAAAAGCTATGCCATGAAAAGGCTCCCGACCCACTGACAGACAGCAAGTTGGACGGGATACCAATTCTTTTGTCGTGGACTGGAGGAAAAGAGAGGAATTATCTTGTTCAGGGTGTTTAAAGGATGGCTTCCCAGTTTCATCAGCTTCGGATCCTGGTCTGGAAAAATTGGCTAGGTGTCAAAAGGCAGCCGGTGAGTAAAAGAAAGAAAAGGGGGGGGTTGTTAAGGTGCTGAAGCAGTACTCCTAGGCTAACCAAAAATATGATGTTAATAAGAGGTAAAAAAAGAAGAGTTTTTTTGGCATTTTATAAAGCAGGAAATAAATTATTTAGAATTCATCCCTGCATCTGTCTTATAGCTATTGGGACAAGTCTAAACTTGCCCCCAAAGCAGCCTCTTGATTTCAGTATGTTAAAAGAGTAAACCAGGACATGCCCTGGGCAAAGAAAAGGATGCGCCTTGTTACTGGTTGAATTGGAACTCGTGCTGAATTCTGGACCCAGGCCAAAATGCTCTCAGAACTCTTCTTAATAAATTTTGTTAAAAAAGGGATGATGGAAAGCAAAGTATCAGATTAAAGATACAATGAATAGGGAGAAATGTAGTTGGAAACCAAAAGGGATAGCAAGTTTGGTTGAAAAGTAAGATATAGAATGGAAATAGTTGGCAAGAAAAGGGGTATGAAGAAATTTTAACACGTACAAGTAATTTACTAGGAACATCAAACAAGAGTCAATATATGTGTCATGCTTCAAAAGAATTGCTGAATCACTTTAATACTACAATCTGTGTTTTCTTTGCTTGTTGTAACATCTTTTCTGTGCTCTTACACTGCTGTTTGCTTTATAAATCGCAAAGCCAACTATTGTATACTCCCCAGGTAGGAACCCAGAAGAGTGAGAAAAGTATTAGCTTTTGTATGTGAGTTGTCACAGATTTAGGAGAGTGTTTGATAACCAGGAAAATCTGAATAGGCACTCAATATACTTCATTTTAGAGTGGTAATTCCCAGTCTCGAATGAATAATATAAATATTATGCAAATGATGTGCATCATGGAAACTGGTGTTTTATCTATGCACCTTAACTCATGCTACGCTTGCCTGTAGTGCCTGACACCTTACTTACTTGCTTTGATGTATATATTTAGAGAGGAAAGTCAATGTTCACTTAAACCTTTGTTAATTTTGGATGTAGGATTGAAAACCATAAGGCATTATGGGATTGCATGTGTATGGGGTTTGGACATAAAATTATAAAACCATTAATATGTTTGTTTTTTATTTTTTAAATTTTATTGTGCTTTAGGTGAAAATTTACGGCTCAAGTTAGTTTCTCATTCAAAAATTTATACACATATTGTTTTGTGACATTGGTTGCAATCCCCAAATGACAGCACTCTCCCCCTTTCCACCCCAGGTTCCCTATGTCCATTCGTCCAGTCCATGTCCCTTCCTGCCTTTTCATTTTGTTTTTGGGCAAGAGTTGTCCAAGACTATGGTCCCCAGTCCTCAGCCCCAGCAACTCAGTCCCTCAAGGTCTGGATATGTCTAGGAAGCTTCTATGACTTTGCCTTGGTCAAGTTGTGCTGACTTCCCCTATATTATTATGTGTTGTCTTTCCCTTCACCAAAGTTAACACTTATCTACTATCTAGTTAGTGATTTTCCCTCCCCACCCTTTCCCTACCTCGTAACTATCAAAGATTTTTTTCTCTGTGTAACCTTTTCTTGGGGTTTTATAATAGTGGCTTCATATGATATTTGTCCTTTTGTGATTGACTTATTCCACTCAGCATAATGCCCTCTAGATTCAGCCATGTTGTGAAATGTTTCGAGGATTTGTCATTGTTCTTTATCGTTGTATAGTATTCCATTGTGTTTATATATCAAAATTTGTTTATTCATCTGTTGATGGGTGCTTACGTTGTTTCTGTCTTTTTTGCTATTGTGAATAATGCTGCAATGAATATGGGTGTGCATATGTCTATTCGTGTGATGGCTCTTATTTCTCTAGGATATATTCCTAGGAGTGGGATTGCTGGATCATATGGTATTTCTATTTCAAGCTTTTTAAGGAGGTGCCATATTGTTTTCCATTTTTTTTTTTTAACTGGAACAAACACAAAATAAATACTTCCCATAATTATTATGTCATAGTTTCTGTGTGTAATGGTCACGAGGATGGCACAAGACCAGGCAGTGTTTCATTATGTCATATATAGGGTCGCTGTGAGTCGGAACTGACTCAACAGCACCTAACAACAACAGGTTCTGTGTGGATTTAAGTAAGGAAAGAGTTCTGGGTAGGTGGATGGGATCAGATGGCAAGCTGGGCTCCTGGTTTTGCTCCTCACTGGCTACATGACTTGAGTTAAAAAGTAAAATTAAAAATTAAAAAAAACACCAAACTCATTGCCGTCGAGTCAATACCAACTCATAACAACCCTATAGGGCACAATACAATTGCCCCATGGGGTTTCCAAAGCTGTAAATCTTTACAGGAGCAGACTGCAACATCTTTCTCCCTCAAATGACTTGGGTAATATGCCACATTTCTCTGAGCACTTGTTTTCCCATTTATAAAATGAGCATGTTGTTGTTGTTAGGTGCTGTCGAGTCACTTCCGATTCACAGCGACTGTCTTAGTCATCTAGTGCTGCCATAACAGAAATACCACAAGTGGATGGTTTTAACGAAGAAAAGTTTATTTCCTCACAGTCAAAGTAGGCTAAAATTCCAAATTCAGAGCGTCAGCTCCAGGCGAAGCCTTTTTCTTTCTGTCGGTCTTCTTCTCTTCGGTGTAAGCCTGGACTAGGAGCTTCTCTGCGCAGGGACCCCAGTCCAAAGGACGCGCTGTGCCCCCGGCACTGCTTTCTTGATGGTATGAGGTCCCCCTGTCTCACTGCTCACTTCTGTCTTTTATATCTCAAGAGATTGCCTCAGGACACAATCCA
>NW_004443977.1:6050676-6094202 GCF_000243295.1 Trichechus manatus latirostris | reverse complement strand
CCATCCTCCCTCATTAACATCATAGAGGCAGGTTTACAACATACAGGAAAATCACACAGTACCAGGAATCATGGCCTAGCCAAATTGATACACACATTTTTTGGCGGACATAATTCAAACCATGACAGTGACCCTCTGTACATCGGAAACACTGCCCAGTCCTGCGCCATCCTCATGATCATTGTTATGCTTGATCCCATTGTTGCAGCCACTGTATGAATCCATCTCATTGAGGGTCTTCTTCTTTTTCCTGACCCTCTACTTTACCAAGCATGATGTCCTTCTTCAGGGGCTGGTCCCTCCTGATAACATGTCCAAAGTAGGTGAGATGAAGTCTTGCCATCCTCACTTCTAATGAACATTCTGGCTGTACTTCTTTCAAGACAGATTTGTTCGTTCTTCTGGCAGTCCATGGTATAGTCAATATTCTTTGCCAATACCATAATTCAAAGGCATCAATTCTTCTCGAGTCTCCCTTATTCAGTGTCCAGCTTTCACATGCATATTAGGTGATTGAAAACACCATGGCTTGGGTCAGGCACATCTTAGTTCTCAAAGTGACATCTTTGCTTTTTAACACTTTAAAGGGGTCTTTTGAGGAAGATTTATCCAATGCAATGCATAGTTTGATTTCTTGACAGCTGCTGCCATGGGTGTTGAGTGTGGATCCAAGTAAAATGAAATCCTCGACAACCTCAGTCTTTTCTCCATTTATCATAATGTTGCTTATTGGTCCAATTGTAAGGTATCTTGTTTTCTTTATGTTGAGGCATAATCCATACTGAAGGCTGTGGCTTTTATTCTTCATCAGTAAGTGCTTCAAGCCCTCTTTGCTTTCAGCAAGCAAGGTTGTATCATCTGCAAAAAGGAGGTTGTTAATGAGTCTTCTTCCAATCCTGATGCCGTGTTCTTCTTCATATAGTCCAGCTTCTCTGATTATTTTCTCAGCATACAGATTGAATAAACATGGTGAAAGCCTACAACCCTGACGAACACCTTTCTTGACTTTAAACCACACAGTATCCCCTTGTTCTGTTCGAATGGCTGCCTCTTGGTCTATGTACAGGTTCCTCATGGGCACAATTAAGAGTTCTGGAATTCCCGTTCTTCCCAGTGTTATCCATAATTTGTTATGATCCACGCAGTCGCATGCCTTTGCACAGTCGATAAAACACAGGCAAACATCTTTCTGGTATTCTCTGCTTTCAGTCGTGATCCATCTGACATCAACAGTGATGTTTCTTGTCCATGTCCTCTTTTGAATCCTGTTTGAATTTCTGGCAGTTCCCTGTTGATGTACTGCTACAATGGCATTTGAATGATCTTCAGCAAAATTTTACTTGTGTGTGATATTAAAGATAGTGTTCAATAATTTCCACATTCCGTTAGATCACCTTTCTTTGGAATGGGTACAAATATGAATCTCTTCCAGTTGGTTGGCCAGGTAGCTCTCTTCCAGATATCTTGGCGTAGGTGAGTGAATGACTCCAGGGCTGCATCTGTTTGTTGAAACATCTCAACTGGTATTCTGTCAGTTCATGGACCCTCATTTTTTGCCAATGCCCTCAGTACAGCTTGGACCTCTCCCTTCAGTAGCATGGGTTCTTGATCATATGCTATCTCCTGAAATGGTTGAACATCAACAAATTCTTTTGGGTACAGTGACTCTGTGTATTCCTTCCATCTTCTTTTGATGCTTCCTACATTGTTTAATATTTTCCCCCTAGAATCCTTCGATGTTGCAACTTGAGGCTTGAATTTTTTCTTCAGTTCTTTCAGCTTGAGAAGTGCCAAGCGTGTACTTTCCTTTTGATTTTTTATTTCCAGGTCTTTGCACATTTCATTGTAATACTTTACTTTGTCTTCTTGAGCCACCCTTTGAAATCTTCTGTTCAGCTCTTTTGCTTCATCATTTCTTCCTTTCACTTTAGCTGCTGTATGTTCAAGAGCAAGTTTCAGAGTCTCTTCTGACATCCATTTTAGTCTCTTCTTTCTTTCCTGTCTTTTAAATGATCTTTTGCTTTCTTCATGTATGATGTCATTCTACAACTCATCTGGTCTTTGGTCGTTAGTGTTCAATGTGTCAAATCTATTCTTGAGATGGTCTCTAAATTCAGGTGGGATATACTCAAGTTTGTACTTTGGCTCTTGTGGACTTGTTCTAATTTTCTTCAACTTCAAGTTGAATTTGCATATGAGCAATTAATGGTCTGTTCTGCAGTTGGCCCCTAGCCTTGTTCTGAATGATGATACTGAGTTTTTCCATCGTCTCTTTCCATAGACGTAGTCGATTTGATTCCTGTGTATTCCATCTGGTGAGATCCACGTGTATAGTCGCTGTTTATGTTGTTGAAGAAAGATATTTTCGATGAAGAAGTCATTGGTCTTGCAAGTCTATCATGAGATCTCTGGCGTCGTTTCAATCACCAAGGCCTTATTTTGCAACTGCTATTCCTTCTCCTTTGTTTCCAGGTTTTGCATTCCAATCACCAATAATTATCGATGCACCCTGATTGCATGTTTGATCAATTTTAGACAGGAGAAATTGGTAAAAATCTTCAAGTTCTTCATCTTTGTCCTTAATGGTGGGTGGGTAAATTTGAATAATAATCATATTAACTGGTCTTCTTTGTAGACATGTGGATATTATCCTATCACTGACAGCATTGTACTTCAGGATAGATCTTGACATGTTGTTTTTGACAATGAATGCAATACCATTCCTCTTCAAGTTGTCATTCCTGGCATAGTAGACCATATGATTGTTTGATTCAAAATGGCCAATTCCAGTCCATTTCACTTCATTAATGGCTAGAATATCGATTTTTATGCATTCCATTTCATTTTTGATGACTTCCAATTTTCCTAGATTCACACCTTGTACATTCCGTGTTCCAATTACTAATTGGTGTTTGCATCTGTTTCTTCTTATTTTGAGTGGTGCCACATCAGCAAATGAAGGTCCCAAAATCTTGACTCCATCTATGTCATTGTGGTCAATTCTACCTTGAGAAGGCAGCTTTTCCTCAGTCATATTTTGAGTACCTTCCAACCTGAGGGGCTCATCTTCTGGCACTATATCAGACAATGTTCCACTGCTATTCATAAAGTTTTCGTTGGCTGATTGTTTCAGAAGTAGACGGACAGGTCCTTCTTCGTAGTCTGTCTTAGTCTGGATGCTCAGCTGAAACCTGTCCACCAAGGGTGACCTAGCTGGTAAATTTGAAATACTGGTGGTAAATCTTCCAGTATCATAGCAACATGCAAGCCATCACAGTACAACAGACTGACAGATGCATGGTGAAAATGGGCATGAGGTCTACGGTATCTAATTCATAGGGTGGAAAGAGCCAAATGCACAAATGTATTTCAATGTGCTTTGTAATTGGTGGAGCACTCAACAAATAGATTGTTAAGGGGTTTGGGGCAATGTGTGTGTCGTATTTTATTCAAATAGCTGGTGAAAGGAAACCCAGGAGAAGAGGGCATTGGAGAAAGGAAGACATTTATATAAAGTTCTTAAGTTCTTTATCTATTGAGTAGAAATTCAACTGATAAAAACAAAAGCAGAGAGAAACTCAAGTTTTCTGGTATTACTGATGAACTCAAGGCTAAGTTTTATCTTATACCTAAAAACAAAACAAAACAAAAAACCTCAGGTGGATAAATTTTTTCATTGAGATATTTTATCTTTAGAAATTTTAATGACAAGTTCCCTTCTTACCTATAAAGTAGCTGGTATATGAATTTTCTACTTCAGGATCTTTCTACATTTTAATCAGTTTCTGTTGGATATGGTGGCATATTTAGAAGAGATTCAAGTTGGGCATACTAAAAATGTTTTCACTATGATATCTGCTTTTACTACCATTTAGCCACAATTCCTAAAAAGCCCCTGATCAATTACACTTGTGCCTAGAAAACATGAGCCATTAGTTCATTTTGGGACGTTAAATAATTCAGATCTTAAGTGCAACGTGAGGGGATGGGACCCAGGACAGGAAATGAAGTCAGAAAAGTCCAGAATTTAGGACAATGTAGAAGGTCTACTTCACTCCACTATGACCAACCAGAGGGACATGATAGAATTCTTAGCTGTAAAAGATGGTGGTACCTAAAGGAGAAGGAAGGACAATCTTAAGTGGGGGGCGAGGGCAAAGAAAGATATATTTTCTTCCTCATGTTTTTACCTAGAGCCAGCTCAATCTTTTGGCATTGGAAAGAAAATTTGAGGACACAGATGGAAAAGATATATGCGTGTGACAGTGTTACATAGAGGGAAGAATGAGAAATCAAGAGTTTGGAAAGTTAGAATTAAAGATCTAAAAGGTGAGGAAATTTTAAAAAATGTGAAAAGACAAATTAGAAGACAGAATGCAGAAAGAAGGTGTACGTAAATTTGAGAAGAGGACATAGTCTTTGTGTAGTGACTGGACTTTGTCATCCATCAAGCAATCATTTAAAATGCAAGTATTTTTATCTATATGTTTATAATTGCTCCAAAAATGGTACTTTGAAAATATCCTTTTATACCCAGGAAACTAGAAATTGAGTTGGGTAACACTGGAAATGTTTAATGCTTATTGAATGCTAAGAAAAAAAAAAAAAAAAAAAGCCAGTATCACCACAACAATGACCTCCACCACTTTGTTTTTAAGAGATTCTATCACAAAGATGGAAACCTGGTGGCATAGTGGTTAAGAGCTATGGCTGCTAAACAAAAGATCGGCAGTTCAAATCCACCAGCCGCTGCTTGGAAACCCTATGGGGCACTTCTACTTTGTCCCATAGGGTCGCTAGGAGTTGGAATTGACTCAACAGCAATGGGTTTGGTTTTTAGTTTTTTAATCACAAAGATGGTGAGCAGAGTCTATAGGGGAAAATGTTGGGAATCTGTTGATGGGAAACAAATAAGATACAAGAAAAAATCAAATAAATCAAATAGAGATATGGTAAAAATATTAATTCAGATTGGGAATTACTAAGGAAATATATTTACTATAAAAGTATACGGTGGGGTAGAAAGTGAGAAAAGAATTACAGCTATATAGCCTGACAAATAGAATGACAATGGGGTAAGCCAAATGTTGAGTTTTATTTCAAGAAAGAGAAGGCATAATCCCTAATTTTTGAGGTGATCTCCCTCAAAATTGTTCTTAGAGCCTCTTTTATTTTTTTGTAAAATCAAATATCAAAATTTTGCAATATTTAGGATTATCTAACTGCCTTAATTTACCATCCCAGAGAGTTCAAGGGACTTGTCCACAGCTACACAGTTAATTTAAAGACTCAAAATCAGGTTTTCCTAACCATGGATCTACTCTCTCCATTACCTTCAGCTGCTTTTTTTATTGCTTCTGAGTTAAGTTTCCCCTTCCAACATTCGGTGATCCCTGCTCAGAATTTAGTCCACTAAGGAAGAGAACCTACAGCTGCTAAGGAGGCCTTAGATATCACTGTATTTAAAATACTGGTGGCAATATCAATTGTCTATTATACTGCAAAAAATGAATGCTAAAGGAAAGCTAAGAAAATACATTAAATACCAACAGAAATGTTAGGTACTAGATAAAATCAATTAGATGTAGTTGCTACCCTACTGGGTTTATAATTTAACTCTGAAGATAATGGAAAAATGGGGATACATTCCACTGGAGATGGCCAGCAACAGAGAGGTTCACATAATCAGATGCTAGTTAATGGCAGGAAACAGTCTTGGGACAGCAAAGAGGCTGCAGGCTGAAAGACAAGATAGTGCAAAATAAGAGTATATCTTCCATTAAGAAGAGGGGTCCTAAAAAGGCATATCAAGGAGTGACTTCCAGTCTCTATAGAAGTGGAATCTGATTCCAAACTCCTAACCTCAAGAAGACCACTTAACTGCAGTTGTTTATTTACCATTGGAATTCTATACCCAGTGGATCAAGCTTTACCTCAGTTTATGATAAAACCAGCTTTTCTATCACAGACATTCCTACAACTTGCTAAACTTCTGATACTTTGGATTAAGTTTGACACCCTCCCCCATCTCCACCTTGCTCCTATAACTTCCTCTCACATGGCTAGAAAAAGAGGAAGCCTTAATTTCAAAATATTGGAGCAGGTTGGTTTATGCTTTAAACAGAATTTTTAGATGAAAACTATTTAGGATTAAACACTAATACCAAATTTAGTTCTAAATCAGATTAATATAAATTAAAAACCCAAAACCAAACCTGTTGCTGTCAAGTTGATTCTGATTCTTAGCAACCCTATAGGACAGAGTAGAAATGTCCCATAGGGTTTCCAAGGCTGTAATCCTTACAGGAGCAGACTGCCACATCTTTCTCCCACGGAGCAGTTGGTGTGTTTGAACTGCTGACCTTTCAGTTAGCACCTGAGCACTTAATCACTGTGCCACCAGGGCTCCTTTAGCATAAATTAGGTCCTGCACAATTCACTCAACTGTGTGCTCCCTTGTTCCAGGCTCTTTTACTTCTTCTGGATCTATACCATTTACTCTCTTACTCCCTTTAATTGCTCACAAAATTTAAATCTACCTGTTAATTATGGTGGCTGGCACATAGCAGACATGCAGATTCCATTAATTTAATCAATCAATAAAAAATAAATGGAATAAAGATGTTCCAAATATGAGAGTAATAGAGCAAGAATTTGACTTAAAAATCAAAGAAAAATGTGTTGTTTCCACATATATCATAGAAAATTTACCAGTATCTAAAATTTATTATAATCTGTAAGTACAGATTTGAGCAAACTTTCTTGATCTCAGTTTCTGAGGGGTCATTTATATGGTGGCAGTGTTGTATAGCAGAAAGCCCAATTAACTCTGCACCACCTTCATTTCCTGATTTTGGGGCTTGAACCCTCTCGTGAACATCATGTTAAAGTCTTTCTTGTCTTATAGGACAACACAAAAAGAAAGGAATAGAAGAGGAAGGAAGAGACAATATACAGGCAGTCCCTGGCTTAGGAACATCTGAGTTATGTTAATGTTATGTAAATTTGCCCTCACTTTGAAATGATTGAACCAACCCCAACTGGCAACAAATTCTTCATTACAGTCACCTTCACTTGCTGCGTGTGTGTCTTTTAATCATTGAAAGGGCTTTGAGCCTTTTTTTTGCACTAAAAGTCAAACTTGTTTCTTTCAAGTCGATTCTGACTCATAGCAACCCTATACAGAGTAGAACTGCCCCGTAGGGTTTCCAAGGAATGCCTGGCAGATTTGAACTCCAACCTTTTGGTTAACAGCTGTAGCTCTTAACCACTATGCCACCAGGGTTTCCTAAAGAAAGGCTAAATAAGAACTTTATGTATCTGTTCTGACTTATCTATAAATTCTTAAAGACACACTCAGGAATGGATCTCTTTTGTAATCTGGGGATTGCCTGCCTGTGCTTTATATATAGAAGGTTGGTCCACTTTTATTTACAAATTTGTTATGATTCATGGTTATAGGAGGACCTTAAAATGACTGTCAATACTCTTATAGACTGAACTAATAAAAGTATAACATTCAGATCAAAGAGAGCTAATACTGTGTTCTGTAGTGGTGGGGCTGAATAGCTTAATGGTTAACTGTACAGGTGCTGAAGCCAGGCTCCCTAGGTTCAAACGCTAACTCCAAGACTTGGTGGCTGATGGAAAAAGAGAATAATTAGTCTCTCTAAGATTCTATTTTCCCATTTATAAGAGGGAATCAGGGTATTATGTCAAATGAGACCATTTGACATTCTAAGCAGTCAATAAATGTTAGCTATTATCATTTTGAATATTATTTTGAATACTGATACTACTTATAAGAAGACTGCTTGACAACTAGAATTTATCCTGGGGAAGATATTTTGAAATCGTATTTAACAAAGAATTGTTGAAAGAAGTATCAATTTGTTCTTCTCAAATACTTGTAGGATTCTCATGTCAGAGAAGATACCAATCTAAGACAAATGAGTGGTAGTCACAGGCAGATTTCACCTTAATATAAGCAAAAATAGATCATATGAGTTATCCAATAATGAAGAAATCTTATAAAATAGTAATTTCTAGTCACTAGAAGAATTCATGTAGAGGCTGGATAACATATGGCAGAGAAGTTTTCCCTATCTCTCCATGTGCCAGTCATTCTGGACTTATTTCTGTTCTTGGAGTATTCCACCCTCTTTCCCATCTGTGGGTCTTCACCCATGTTTCCTCTGCTTGAAAGACTCCCACTTCTTTCTCACACTCTATCCAACACTCCTGTCTTCTGCCTGACCCTTTTTCATCTTTCAAGGCTTAGACTCAGTTATTTCCTCTTGCTTTATCTTCCTCTCATACTCTTGACTTCCGATGTCATAGCATTATCCATTACTTTCTGTTGTAATTATTATTTTAATGTCTCCTTTCCTCTAAAGACTGAAACATTTATTGCTCTATCCCCAGTGCCTGGTAGATAGTAGATGCTCAAGAAATTTTTGTTGTACTAATGAATGAATAAACCTTATAGAAATGATTACTGTATGTATATTTAACTCTAAGTTTCCTTAGGAATCTCCAGCTCTATGATTCCATGAGGGGGAATGGAGAATCTTTATCCTAGCATTTTACTTTTTTTTTTTCAGAGTTAAATGAAAGATCCCCACTGCAATTTGGAAATTGTACCACGATTCAGTATCATTCATTTTTGACCTAGTCAATTCCAAACCACTCTAGTGCAAGGGGTAAAAACTCACATGTTTGTAGGGGCAATACAGGAAATGTAACTGCATGAAGTGGGCCAGGCATAAGGCAATAGGAAATAGTGGAGTCTACAATGAACTGAGAGATCCCTGGGTGGTACAAATGGTTTGCGCTCATTGACTTACCTAAAGGTTGGCAGTCCAAACCCATCCAGCAGCACTACAGAAGAAAGTCCTGGTGATCTGTTTCAGTAAAGATTTCTTGTTCTTTATGTTTGTCATTGATGTTAACTGCCATCAAGTTGTCCCCCAACTCATGGCAACCCCATGTGTTACAGAGTAGAACTGCTCCATAAGGTTTTCTTGGCTGTAATTTTTATGGAAGGAACTTACCAGGCCATTTCTTCCATGGAGTCTCTGGGTCAGTTCAAACCACCAGCTTTTGGGTTAGCAGATGATCACAAACTGCTTTCGTCACCCAGGCTAGAAAATCCTATGGAGCAGTTCTACTGTGTAATGTATGGGGTTGCTGTGAGTAGGATTTAACTCAATAGCAATGGATTTTGTTTGTTGTTTGTTTTATGATGAACTGGAGTGTGCCTAAAGGCATTGAAATTCCATTAACAACGAGAACAACAACAGAAACCAAAGAAATAAGTGTACAATAAACAGAACACCTCTGATTCTAATTTGACCTGTTCACTACTAGTCTGTGATCTCTGCTTTAGGATATAAAGATAGTAACAGTAATTAAATTCACAAAATCCCCAAACTATGCTTTAAAGTGGTTTCCTCAATTTTTTTTTAAATACTAAAGCTTATTAATATAAAATTTACCTGTATTTTATTTTCTTGTTTACCTGTCAGTGAAAAAGATAATGAAATAATAATAAAAACGATGGGCACAAATAGAATCAGATCAATAACAGGAATTAGAAAAAAGGGTTCTGACTTGGTATGGGGAATGTGAATGTCCTAAAGTTAAAATTCTGCACTTAGCCCAGATTCTTCAGATAATTAGGAGATTTGTTAGGTTTTTAAAGATTTGAAACAATAGCTAATGTAGAGGCATATGTTACTAGGTAATTCAGTTTTGCTATTCGTACTGCAGATCAGCTCTAAATGAAAATTTTGTAGTGAAATTACATCTGATTCAATGAATTGCTTAAGATTTAAACTTGTAATTTTGCATGATGACTTTACAGAGTGCAAAGTCATTGAGATGTGCCCTGTCATCGTGATTCCCCAGAAATGACCACCTGCACACAGTAGAATGGAGTTCCTGGACACGAAGCATGTTTGTTTCTATTTCTTTTCCTGGCCCTTCATCTTTTCTCTTTTGTTTCCTTTTTAAATTGGTTCCGGATTTTCATAAAGAAATGGCAGAGATCTTCCTTTCTTTTCAGAGATCTTTGAAAATAATGTCTAAAATTTTTTCTTTTGAAACAACTTCAGATTTTAAAAAAAGTTGCAAGAACAGTACAAAAAAACTTTTTCTGAGCCATTTGAGAGTGATGTCCAGTTACCCCGAGTACTTCAGTGTTCATTTTCTACAAACAAGAACATTCTCCTAAGTAACGCAGTACCACCATCAAATACTCAGACCCCATTCAAGTTTGGTCAATTGTTCCAATAATGTCCTTTATTAACAAAAGGATCTAGTTCAGAATTATATGCTGCATCTAGTTTTCATGTCTCTAGAGTCCTTCAGTTTGTAATAGTTTCTCAGTCTTTCCTTGACTTCATGACCCTGACACTTTTGAAGAGTCAAGACCAGTTTTGTTTTTTAATTTTAATTTTAATTTTTTATTGTACTTCAGGTGAAGGTTTACAGGACAAATAGTTTCTCATGAAACAGTAGTACACATATTGTTTTATGACATTGGTTAACAACCCCACGACATGTCAACCCTCTCCCTTCTCGAGCTTTTTTTTTTTTTTTTTTTGGTGAAAATATACATAGCCAAAGATACGCCATTTCAAAAATTTCTATATGCACAGTTCAGTGACATCGACTACGCTCTTCCCATTGTGCTGCTATTCTCACTTTAGATGAAGGTTTACAGAACAAAATAGTTTTTGAAGACCAGTTATTTTTGTAGAGTGTCTCCTGTTTCCTTATCATTGGACTCAAGTCATCCATCTTTGGCAGGAATATTGCAGAAGTGGTGCTGCGTCCTTCTTATTTCTTCATATCACGTGGTGCATGATGCCAATTTGTACCACTTTTTTTGGGAGAGGAGAGATCCTTTGAGAATATATATACAGTCCATTCCTCATTAAACTTTAAATCTATTTGTTTGTTTGCTTATATATTTGTTTATATCCGTATGGATTCATGGATTCCTAGTTTATTCAATTAAAAATAATCTGTTATTACCAGAATGCGTTTTGATCCTCCAGTTATCCCAAATTTGGCCAGTTGGGACCTCTTCAGGCTGGTACTTGAGCCCTTTTGACACGTCGTCATCATTCTCTAACCTTCTCTGAGCAGTTTATCTATCGTCCCCCTCTCTCTCTTCCTCTTCCTCTCCTGTCTCTCTGTCTCTTTTCCTCTTTTTCTTTCTCTGTCTTCTCCATATATTATTCTCCAGCTTTGAGCAGGTTTGGAGGCAATGACACCCAACAGCAATGAGCCCAGCTAGTAACCAGATGGCCGCTAAAAGAAGTCAGGATTTCTTGGACTAGTGATAGAGTTCAGTGCTGAGGTGGCGAAAGCACACAATGAGGCTGAAACAACTTGTGAAAGCAGAAAGTAAAAAATAAAGTATATACTAATTATACACACACACACATCTTTATGTGTGTTTGCGCGCACTCGTGTGTGTATATTTTATGTCTGTTTATACATTTTGAAAACCAGGAGTTTATGCCCATATCTTTACTTCTCATCTACCACTGCAGAGTTCATTTTTGTTTCCTGTTTTCCATGTTTATAATTCCCCTGATGGATAGTGAGAAACCTGACTTCTATTATTCTCAGGATGTTTACTTGTTTGTTCACCCCCTTGTATGAAACCACTCACCTGCCAATGCCTCTGCTCCCTCCCCCTACACAAATACCCTCTTCACCCCACTTGGGCACACACCCCCCTGCCTGCCCACCACACCGCAGGTGTCCTCTTACCCCAGGTAGAGTTCCACCTCCCTCACCAGGACCCTGTGGCTTCCTTACTCCCAGCAGGGACACTTACCTTGCTGGGTCCTACCTAAGGACTTTTAGACTTAATTTTTCAGGAAGGGAAGGGGAAGAGAAAGAGAACAGAATGGGACATGCGAGTAAAGCAATAAACTCCAGAGAAACAGAGGGAGACAACTGCCTTGGCCTACTGAGCAGTTGCCAACTACTCAGTGGGCATAAGCCCTTAAATGAGGATACAGGTGAGATGGAATACAGGTGAGGTCTAAAGGCAAGAGGGAGATAATTAAAATATTAACAAAAATACTAAATTTTTAAAAACTGCTTTTTCCAAAGTTTTTAAGTAGCCCCTGTATCTATATGTGTGAAATCATTATATAGGCCATATCTCCAAACAAACAAAAAGATATTAGGACTCATTGGTTTAGTATTCAGATCCTTGACACGGCACTTGCTTCTGGGTTGTTTATGATAATGTTTAAAATGAATTGAGAGCAATCGTGCTGCCTATGAAAATTTAAATTTTGTTTATTTCTTGCTTTTGGGATTACTTTGTCAGCCTTAACATTCCCAAGACACAGGGTGGTGGGCTTTGTATTTATTATCCCTCTAAAATGCACTATGTAGAAATGTTCTCCAAACCTCTCTGACCTGAAATCCTGGGGAGATATCTTGTGATAATAGATTTGCTTATAGGCTTGCTGTGGTTTTTGCCTTTAACAGAGTCTACATGTTCTTAAACTACTCTGATATAGACTACGTTTTGTCTGCATATAAAACGTGTCTAAAATGAACTTCAAAATTGAGCAAAACATCCACATGAAATCATCAGATTAGGTCGGTCATCCAAAAGACAACTTAAAGATATTCCAAAGTATATGTCCCTTACTTGGATGTGGATGTACATTTGTGTTGCTATAGTTGGCCTTAGTAATGGAATTCTCATGAGTTTGGCATAGAAAATGAATAGATGCTAATGGAAGTAGCTACGGGGCACTAAAAGGAGCCCTGGTGATGCAGTGGTTAAAACACTCAGCTGCTAACTGAAAGTTCGGCTGTTCATACCCACCAGCCAGTCTGCAGGAGAAAGATGTGGCAGTCTGCTTCAGTAAAGATTACAGCCTGGGAAACCCTGTGGGACAGTTCTCCTCTGTCCTGTAGGGTCGCTATGAGTCAGAATCGACTCGATGGCAACAGGATGGCACTAAGCTCACTCAGATGAGTACTTTTTTAAAAGAATAACTATGACCTCAAATATGAAACCAGTAAATCCACAAACATTAATTTTTTTTTACCTAAATTCTTTATTTAAAAAAAAAAAACAACTGTTGCTGTAGAGTCATTTCCGACTCATAGCAACACTACAGCGACCCTCTAGGACAGATAGAACTGCCCCATAGGATTTCCAAGGAGCAGCTGGCAGATTCAAACTGCTGACCTTTTGGTTAGCAGCTGAGCTCTTAACCACTATGCCACCAGGGCTCCTTAATTCTTTATAGTCACATAAAAAAAATGGTACCTTGTATCCAGGATCTTTGAAGAACAGGCTCTAATTTTTTAATATCTCATAGGCTAGGATAGGATAATAACCAGCCAGTTGCCATCATGTCAGTTCTGACTAATGGCAATCCCACATGTGTCAGAGTGGAACTGTGCTCCATAGAATTTTCAACGGCTAATTTTTTGGAAGTGGATCACCAGGCCTTTCTTCTGTGGCACCCCTGGGAGGACTCCAACCTCCAACCTTTTGGTTAGTAGCTGAGCATGTTAACTCTTTGCACCACCCAGGCACTGGATAGAATAATAAAATGCCTTATATTTCTATAGCACTTGTATTTTTCCAACACACTTTCTGTAATGCTTTCTTTCTTATTCCTCAGAGCAGCCTGATAGTATATACAAAATCCTGTCTTCTGTATCTTGAGATTCAGATTCTTGTCCCCTGCTCTGCTTCTCAACTATGTATGTGACTTGTGACAAGTTATGCTATCCTTCTGCAACCCAGAGAATAAAAAAGAGGATTGAATTCCAAGCAGAGTCCGTAGTCTCTTCTGTGCTGTGGACCTGTTTTGCACTCTGATGATGTCTAGGGCCTCTCTAAGAGTAATCTTTTTAAATTAATAAAGTAAAATAAACAGGATTATAAATGAAACCAATTATACAAAAATTCAGTTATCAAAACATTAAAAAGCAAATTTATGATATGCAATACGTGTGTGTTTATTATAGCACTAAATAAAGGTTCTAGTGTGGGACCCAAAACTACTGTAATTTTCACGTAGCGATGAGTATAAACAGCAATTTGAACCATCTGCGACAACCCTAATGTGATTTGAAAATACCTCTAATCTCTATTGATGATAGTCGCAGACACTTCTGAAAACATTGTGATTTGTTGCCTGCAGTCAGTACTAGTACGTTGCAGTCAAGTCTATTCTGACTCGTAGTGACCCTATAGGACAGAGTAGAACTGCCCCATAGGGTTTCCAAGGAGCGGCCGTTGGATTTGAACCGCCAACCCTTTGGTACACACTCGAGCTCTTAACCACTATGCCACCAGGGCTCCAGTCAACACTAATAAAACCAGTAAACAAACCTGTTGCCATCGAGTTGATTCCAACTCATAGTAACCCTATAGGACAGACTAGAACTGCCCCATAGGGTTTCCAACAAGTAGCTGGTGGCTTTGAACTGCCAACCTTTTGGTTAGCAGCTGATCTCTTAACCACTGCACCACCAGGGCTCCTCCACACTAATACTCCCCCAAAAAACCCAGTGCTGTCGAGTTGATTCCAACTCATAGCCACCCTATAGGGCAGAGTAGAACTGCCCCATAGGGTTTCCAAGGAGCAGCTGGTGGATTCAAACTGCCGACCTTTTGGTTACCAGCTGCAGCTCTTAACCACTACACCACCAGGGTTCCCTCCACACTAATAGAAATGCTAAATTTCATCTACAAGCTAGAGAAAATAAAAATGTAAATTTTTTTTCTGTATGAGTTTAACAATGCCCTGGATTCTATCCAGGTAAAGAAAATCTCAAAGAACTTCCCAACAAGAATATTCAGGACTCTATCAACAATCCTGCTAATTAGATAGGGTGGCATGCATCTAGAATATTCCAGGACTCTGTCAACAATCCTGCTAGTTAGGTAGAGTGGCATGAATCTAAATTTGCTCTACTCAAAGTGTGGTCCATGGACCAGCAACATCAGCAGCATCTGACTGGGACCTTGTTAGAAATGCAGAATCTCAGGTCCCACCTCAGACTGCTGAATTCGAATCTGCGTATTTCTAAGATCTCCATGTGATTCTGTATGCTCATCAGTGTTTGAGAAGCACAGCCTTCTGAGTGTTTTCCAGCTACTATAAAACTGAGCGCCTTAGCATTCCTTAGATCTGCAGTTAATTTCTTCCATTTCTTAAAACTTAGCCTTATACTCAAAGGCCAAGAAGTTGGTGACAGGCCTGCCAGCAGTGAGAGCAGAGCTGTTAGACACACGACAGAGAATTTAGTAGAAAATTTAGAAAAGGAGTTACTTAAGGATCAATAATTGAATAGGTTTGGATTATTTTGGAGAAATGAAGAGCCCCAGGCAGATAGTTTAAGATTTGGCAGAAGCAAATTGTGTCTGAAAAACAGGGAGGAAAGAGAACAGGTCTGACTGCATAACCAGACAGAAACATAGTTCCAAGTTTAACTTTATTAAACCCTTTCGTTACCGTTGGCCTAAACCGATGCCAGCCACTTTTCATGCCTCTGGACCTCCGAAGAAAGGAGCTATTCCAGTTCTAGTGCATGTAGCGTCGAGTCGGGTCCCTTTTGAAATGCATGAAGCTCAGCAGACCTGAGTTGGGGCCTCATTGTTTAAGCTGAGCATTCTATTAGGTGATTGCTTCCTGGATGTGTTAGCTTTGTAAACTTTTGCTTTTTTTCCCTTTATTTCTGTGAGATAAGGCTTGCAAGCATAATTATGGCTTTCCTGTGTGATAGGGAGACCTGATGAGTTTGTTTTGGTTTCTCTGCAGCATGTTTGGAAAACCAGAGGTTCCTCATGTAACCTAAAGGAAAGACACCTGCAATAAATTATCTACCTAGTTCTCTGTGGCATACCGTCATACCACAGATCGATGGCACCAAAGTGCCACTCACTTCATTGACAGATATTACCAGATCATATTTCTCAAAATCCATATTACCAACCAAAATTTTAAACACACTCAATTAGTAAACATGCGTGCCAATACTGAAAACACATGCCATCAAAAAAAAAATTTTTTTTTTAATAAAAATTTGGTAATGAAAGGGTTTACTATAGGCAAGGTCTGTTCTGTGTGGTTGGTTTGAGCACTATAACAGTTTTCATACCATATGAATATGGGTTTTCACCACTCTGGAGCCAATTTTATAGGTATATAAAATACTAAGGAGTTAGTGACTTACTGATGGAATCATGTCTACATGGAAGAGAAGCTGCACCTGAACTGCCTTAAAATTAAATTCTCTATAGAAATTTCAGTACAGTATACATTCTGGGGGCAGCTATTTATACCAAACAGTGAAAATACAGGGTTGAGTAAGACATTGCTTTAAAGGACCTCCCAGTTTAGTTGAGGAGTCAGGAAAGAAAACTTGATGATAGTATGTTAGGTCTGAGAGAAGCAGACACAAGATGGTGTAATGATAAAGGAGGGTTGTACAGAACTTAAAGTTTCTGTTTACACTCATTGATTCATTGGTTCTTTCATTTATTCATGCACTCATTCATGTATTCATGCATTTGTTCAACAACATTTATTGAGCCATTACCCAATGTTAGGCATTGCTTTTGTTATGACCAAGTGTAGAAAGCCGACAATGGAAATGGTAAGATGGGCCTTGTTGTTTGTTGTTAGGTGCCACTGAGTCGGTTCCGACTCATAGCAACTCTGCTTCAACAGAACGAAACACTGCCAGGTCCTGCGCCGTCTTCACAATCGTTATTATGTTTGAGCCCATTGTTGCAGCCACTGTGTCAATCCATCTCATCAAGGATCTTCCTCTTTTTTGCTGACCCTCTACTTTACTAAGCATGATGTCCTTCTCCAGGGACTGGTCCCTCCTGGCCTAGGTTGAAATTATTTTGGGTTTTGTATGTCCTGTTTAGAATGTTCTTATCCAACAGACAACTGGGGAGCTCTAAGAGATTTAAGGAAGTGGACAATCAGATTTCATTTCTAAGATAATCCACGCTTAGATCAGTCTTGAGAGGTGACTAGAAAGGGAACTTTCAGATGACCCTTCCAGGTTTTAAGCCTGGAAGTCATTCTTGTGTTCACTTAGAGGTCTCTTGCATTTTAAAGCTCTCTTGACCCATTCTTATTAAAACTATTTACAAGTAGTCAAATATCCATCTTGTGTAGGAATATTATAGTATGATATGCCTTCTTGTAGTTAGGCTTTTTGTTTCAGCAATATAATTAATATTTTTTGTATCTTTATTTTACAGCTTTGGACACTTGTCTTGATTTTATGGCCAGTCATTATCTTCATAATTTTGGCTATTACCCGGACCAAATTTCTTCCAACAGCAAAACCAACTTGTAAGTTAATGAAAACTGTGTGTTTCCCTTATTTTGGTACAACTTTAATGTTTAATTCTAAAATTTATTGTTTTGAATAGCGTTCTCATTTGGAAGTGTTTGTATGCATACTTTGTTTTTTTTCACCCAGTTTTTTGAGCAATCTAGTAAGTTGAGCCAGAAATATTTATCTAGAAAATTATGAAGCATGTAGGAGCCAGAATATATTTTAATCTCCATCAATAAAATTTTTATTTATTATTTATATCATAAATATCACCGCACTATCTACAACAGAAACCAGCAGCAATCTCAAGCTAGATCATTCTTTACTTTTGTAGCAGAAATCATACTCATATGTGATCAATTGAACAGATGAGATCCAGACTACCATAAAAATTTCTCTCTGCAGGTCTGATATTTGAGTGGTGTAAATGTGTCAACATATTTAAGAGAAAGACTGTTTTCCAGTTAGTATTGTTTCAGTTACATCTAGTCATTGTCAAGTTACAAAATGGGCAAAATGCCCAACTCAGTTCATTATTTTCTTTTGGATCCAGAAGGGAAATGCAGAAAGGATTCAGAAAATTTCTCACAACTGAGGGAGATGAGCTTTTCACTCCCATTGATTTGTCCAATGCTGTTTTGTTTTTTCCCTTTGGAGCCAGTTTTCTTAGTTGAGGAGGAAAAGCCAGGTCAGATGTTTCTCATTTCACAAAGCAGCTGTCTCCTAAGAAGCTTCTTGTAAATCAGATTTCTATAATTCAGATTGTATTTCAGATAAATTATGGTAATTTGCCATATAAAAGAATACCATGCTGAATTTTTTTTTTTTTTTTTGTAAACAGAATAATGAGCTATGACTTTTTAAAATAAGCATGGTATTTTTCAATCACCCAGACCAAGAAATAAAATGAGAGACAGGGTGGTGTCTGCTTGAATCATGCACAATAGGATCATTCAAAAGAAAATATCAGTTCAATTAGGATAAAGCATTTAAACTCTTGAAGCAAGAATAACTAATTCCTTACATTTGAATAGCACCTTATCATTTCTAAAGTACTTTTGCGCAAGTAATTATATAGAGTTGTTGATGAGATTACATTAGGTTGTTTATTAAAACAACATAAGTTTGTTATTTTCCTGTTGTTTATAACCCCATTGTGTACTGTTGGAATTTGTGTACTCTTGCATATCTTAAGTAGCATGGATTTCAGAAATAATGCATTCAGCACATAAATAGGATAAATACTCTTCGAAATATTGTTTAAGATGCTAATTATCAATTTGCCAAAGATAATGACAGAAGGCCTTTAATAGTTCATTTTAACAAACTCTCTTTAGAAATTTTACCAATATCTTCTCATCAAGGATTTTTCAGTTACACACAATTTATCTTTTAAAACTTCCAAGAGAGGAATATAAAGTCTGTGAGTGAGTCATCTTAAACAAATTTGTGCTACCTGGTAGCATTTAGAGATTCATGGGGAAAATAACGGAGAGCTCTTATAATTCCACTAAATTAGAAAGAAAAAAATGGGAAACAACGTGATGAGTGCCTCACAGACTTAAATCTAAAAGGCTCTAACATACAATATCCAAAAGGAGATGAGTAACCATTTTTTACAGAAAACAAAAAACCCACTGCCTTGGAGTCAATTCCGACTCATAGTGACCCTGTAGGACAAAGTAGAACTGCCCCATATGGTTTCCAAGGCTGTAAATCTTTACGGAAGCAGAGCAGCTGGTGGGTTCAAACTGCCTACCCTTTGATTAGCAGCTGAGCGATTTAACCACTGTGCCACTAGGGCTGCTTGAACCATTATTTACTGTGGACCAATTTATCTTATTCTAATAATAGTTAGCTATGAAGCAATTACCTTTATGTTTGTGGGTAGGAGAGAACAAAATTTTAGTATAGCTCTAACACTGGAAGTATATTCGCTGGTCTCTTAGACCTTATAAGAGACAGTCTCAAAAATAGTTGTTTTTTTTAGATTAAAACTGGAAGGCACATTCTCATTTTACAGACGAAGAACTTAGGACCCAGGGAGTTTGTGATTTGCCAAAAGTCAAGTATGTAGGGTAGGGGAGAAGAGGTATTGGAATCCACATTTCGTTAGTCATTATCCATGAGATTTATATCGTACATACAAATTCTTTCTAGGTCTGGAAGCTTTTATTTGAATAAATAAGAGCCAGATGCAAATTATGCCCAGAAGCGTAATTCATCCTGTAGTCAATGGAGTATAAAATGTAATTTTATAATCGGAGGTGGTGTTCTGTAATTTAGATAATCTAAGATTACTGTAGAAGCAGTTACTTTTTTCTCCCCTTTTCATGGTAGAGAGGAGCCCTGGTGGCACAGTGGTTAGAGTGATGGACTGCTAACCAAAAGGTCAGCAGTTTGAAACCACCAGCGGCTCCATGGGAGAAAAATGTGGCAGTCAGCTTCCGTAGAGATTTACAGCTCGGAAACCCTATGGGGTCGCTGTAAGTCGAAATTGACTCAACTACAGTGGGTTAGTTTGGGTTCATGGTGGTTGAGGAAGTCACTTTGAAATGACAACTTTGATTTTAGGTCTTTTTATCCTTTTATTACTTTTTTTCTTTTCTTACACCTATTTGTTATACACAAAGATTAAAATTGGCTAATAATAATAAGAAGAAGAAATATTTTTGATCTGATACTATGTGCCAGGCACTTGGCAAGGTGTTGGCAGTATTATTCATTTCATAGTCGAGGAAATCAATGCACAGAAAAATTGAGTAACTTGACCAAGTTTGCAGTTAATATGTGGTGCCAGGATTTGAACCCAGGCAGTCTGGCTTCAGATCCTGCTTTCAAGTTCATGGACTTAACATTTCTCACATCATAGCAGTCAGTACCAATTTTTCATGTTGCATTATTTAGGCTTGGTGAAATA
Organism: Trichechus manatus latirostris; assembly: GCF_000243295.1. NCBI lineage: Eukaryota > Metazoa > Chordata > Mammalia > Sirenia > Trichechidae > Trichechus > Trichechus manatus. The sequence continues at coordinate 6,073,915 of NW_004443977.1, read as the reverse complement.
GACTAAAAAATTAGAAACTAGGAATATGAACACCTTTCTTTCTGTATCAATCATGAAATCAAAAAATGTGGGTAAGAAGTGTATTTTGACGTATGTACGAGAGTTATCCTAAATATTAGTATTCAGTGTAGAATGTTACCTCTGTTTGACTAGCTCTGGATTAGTCACTGTAGTTGTAGCATCATAGGAATGCAGCCCTGCTTATGAGAGCTGAAACCCTGCCTGGGCTACGGTGACGTCTTCAGCTGGTGCTTGTTGGGCAATAGAGAAATGAAGATGAAACTCTAAACTACACCCCTCGCTGAAACTCAGCTATGGTGAGAACAGGAGTTGGAATCCCATGGGCACACTCTGCTCTTGGAATAGCCAGGCGGGACTCCATAAAGCATTCAGAACAAATATCATTAGCCACTCAGAGGACTCTGTAGTTGCCTGATTGATGGGCATCTGGAGAAGTCTGGACTGTTGGTGAGTAAGGAAACTGCTGCAGTCCTACCACGGTGGGCTCCAGTCCAGAGCAAAATGATTATTTTTGGCATTGTCTGCCGCCAATCATTCCCTTTTATTTTGCCACAAATGCTTAGGTAATAGCCTCCACAAATTAAAAATCCAAGGGAAAGAGAGCCTTCTAAGGCTGGCAGGATGGCCCTGATGTTTCTCGTTCACAGAGGGAAGAAGTGGGCTGAGCCGCCAAGATTGAAATAGTTCCAGCATCTGGTAATCTGCATATACAGTAGTTTGTCAAGAGGCAAACTTTAAAGCCGAAATACCATGCTTAGGGGCAAAAGTAAACAAAACAAAACCCCAAAACACATTTAGACTAAACTAAGCCCAGCTATAATGTGCAGTGAGTTTTTTTTCTCTCCTTTTAGCACCTACATACCCAGGAAAGTGTAGGCAAACAGTTTCCTATCTCTGAGGAAATAGCTAATTTTTAGGAACAGTAAAACCCTGCCATAATGAGATAAGTACTCCAAAAAAATGCATTGGTAAAACACGGAGTCACATTTTTGTGAAGTTAATGAAAACCAATTATTTTTCAGGTGGTTGAAAATATCGCTAAAAGCACAATGGTACAGATAATGGAAATTATACTGTAAAAATATGACCATACACTCTACTAAACACAAATACCTTGAAGCTGTCACTTTCTAACACTCCTGCCTCTTCAGAGGATAAGAAATCCAGCCCATCACCCCACATTTGAACAGTAGCTGGGTGGAAGGCAGGAGCCAACTGCTTGATGAATCATAACCAAATTTGTTATCATAGGGTTATACTTAATACCAGGGTCCCTGGGTGGTGCAAATGGTTGAGTGCTCATCTACTAACCAAAAGTTTGGAGATTTGGATCCACCCAGATGTGCCTGAAAGAAAGGCCTGACAACTTACTTCTAAAAGTCAACAGCCATTGAAAACCCTATGGAGCATATTTCTGCTCTGACACACATCGGATTGCCATGAGTTGGAATCGACTCAATGGCAACTGGTTGGTATTTTTTTGTTTTATACTGAATACCACCCACCCATATGTGACTCAATAGCTTTGGTAAATGCAAAGTAACCCTACATTCTTTGCATGTCTTTTGACCTCCAAAGAACACCCTTTGTTTTCAGGGATGCAATAAAAATAATAATAGGAGTGAACATTTATTAAACACTTTACTAAGAATCAGACACGATGTTAAGTACTTTGCATACATTGTTGTTGTTGTTAAGTGCTGTCCAGTTGGTTCCGACTCATAGCAACCCCATGTTCAATAGAACGAAACACTTCCTGGTCCTGCGCCATCTTCACAATCGTTGCTTTGTTTGAACCCGTTGTTGCAGCCACTGTGTCAATCCATCTCATTGAAGGTCTCCTCTTTTTCGCTGACCCTCTACTTTACCAAGCATGATGTCTTTCTCCAGGGACTAATCCCTCCTGATAATATGTCCAAAGTACTTGAGAGGAAGTCTCACCATTCTCACTCTTAAGGAGCACTCTGGCTGTACTTCTTCCAAGACAGATTTGTTCATTCTTCTGGCAGTCAATGATATATTCAATATTCTTTGGCAACGCCATAATTCAAAGGCACCAATTCTTCGGTCTTCCTTATTCATTGCCCAGTTTTTGCATGCATATGAGGTGATTGAAGATACCATAGCTTGGGGTCAGGTGCACCTTAGTTCTCAAGGTGACATCTTTGCTTTTGAACACTTTAAAGAGGTCTTTTGCAGCAGATTTGCCCAGTGCAATATATTCTTTGATTTCCCGACTGCTGCTTCCACAGGCGTTGATTGCAGATCCAAGTAAAATGAAATCATTGACTACTTCAATATTTTCTCCATATATCGTGTTTCTTATTGGCCCAGTTGTGAGGACTTTTGTTTTCTTTATGTTGAGGTGTAATCCATACTGAAGGCTGTGGTCTTTGATCTTCATTGCTCAGTGCTTCAAGTCCTCTTCACTTTCAGCAAGCAAGGTTGTGTCATCTGCACATCACAGGTTGTTAATGAGTCTTCCTCCAATCCTGATGCTATGTTCTTCCTCATTTATAGTCCAGCTTCTCGGATGGCATATGTTAGCTTAGTTAATACTCATATAATCTCTTTAAACTACATGATATAATTATCCCTATTTTACAGATGAAGAAGCTGAGGCAGAGAAATGTTAAGTAATTTACCAATGTTCACATGGCTACTATGTGCTGGAGATTGGACTTTAACCAGATAGTTTTTACCTGCAGATAGAGTGGTTTTATGCCAGGTCGTGGGTGTCAACAATGGCAGTCTTAATTTCTGGTTCATGTTAGTTTACAACATCTCCTTTTTCTTCCTCATACCACCTAATAGTGACATTGTAGATTGAACACAGCTGTAAAAGTGAGTTCAATTGGTTTTTCTATTTGCCAGCAAATACAGTGGGGAGATTGAGATTATTAATTGGTGGTTTATGGGATCTATTCATGTTGTCCAACCTACAGTACCTGGATTGTTAAGAGGAAACCATTCTGTAGCCTCATGTTGGAAGGGTCTATGAGGCATCTCACTGGTGAGGGTTGTGAAAACCAGAGGCGTGAGGTTTGTGCTGGCTCCACTCTTGCTGCTGACTTTTCTTGCGCTGTGTTTCCATGAAAGTGAAGGCAAGTGAACGAGACCAGGATTTCAAGATGTGACACACTGTTCAGCACATCCATGATTTAATAGTAAGAGTTGAGGGACCCACAGTAAATAATTACCTTCTCTATCTTGATTAGCTCAAAATTAATGTGGGTTTTTGTTCTGGGAAGCTCAGAACTCATCATCATTCATCTTTCTGCCAGGGATTGCTTCATCGAATTTCTCCATTCTCATGAATGCCAGCAACACTAGTTCTGTTTCTCACGTTAGAAACATCTGAATCATCTTTGACTCCTCCCTTTTATTCACCTCCTGTAATCACTAGCCTCCAGGTCAGGCTTCATCTTGTGAAATGTGTCCAGGAGTTACCCCTTCTTTTCCATCCTTCCTGACACCCCCTAGTTCCAGATCTCCTTGTCTTGTGCCTAGATTTCTTGGAAACCCTACCACATATTATCATCAGATTAATCCCCATGAATACTCTTTGGGCCTATCAAATTTCAATTCCTCTTTGCCTGACTTTTAAGACCTTCGTAATCAGAATTAATATAGTTCTTGTTCTTTCTGTTCTTCAGTAGGATGCCTGTGCAGTGTCTGCATGTCCTCCACACATCCCGTGCTTATTCCCACTTTGATGCACATACTCATGGCTCATCCTACCAGTACCCATTGCCATTGAGTCATCTCCGACTCATGGCAACCCCATGTGTGTCAGAGTAGAACCGTGCTCCATAGGGTTTTCAGTGGCTGATTTTTCAGAAGTAGATTGCCAGGCTTTTCTTCCAAAGTGCCTCTGGGTGGACTTCAACCTCTAATTTTTTGGTTAGCAGTCAAGCGTGTTAATTGTTTGCACCACCCAGGGACTCCGTGTCTCATTCTAAATGCTTATTAAAGGTCTAGCCTCCATATCCAAGGCTCCCCCTTTAGCCTTTCCTGATCACTGAAACTCCAATTATCTCTCCTTTATTTCCCTCTTGTTGATGTATTGGCTTATAGTGGTCATTGAGTGTTTTATTCTTTATTCTTGACTCACTGTTTAGACTGATGGTACATTAACAGCAAAAATCACATCATAACATCATGTTCATATCAGATACGCATGATTCCCAAACAGGAAACAAAATAAGAACACAAAGTATTGGTGATAATTTGATACAGATTGGGGTATTGATATGGATGATTGGATTACAAAATTGACCCAAAGGTGAATACTAAAAAAAGAACAATGTACATCTGAGATAGGCAAAAGGCAGGGAGTTAGCTTGCTTTTGGTTTGATTTTGACTTCTCAGATCTAGTTAAATCAGACTGTGCTACCAAAAATGTCTACAGTGCTTATGTTGGGAAGAGAAAATGAATAAGGCCTCTCCTTCTCCTCTCCAGCACAATCCACCTGGGAATTTCCAACATGAATGCCTAAGAGTTCTCCTAAATGTGCATGAAAGATTTTTGTGTGGAAGAGAGTTACGGTCTGCTTCTTGCCTAACAGGTTCCAAAAATTGTTGGAACAGCTGTAGGATTTCACAACCAGAGCCCCCATCATTTACCTCTTCCTCTAGCAAGTTAGCAATTAATGACTTTTTAGGAAACATTACTGCGCCTTTATATGGCAACACAGAAATGAATTCTGTGAAAATCATAGAAACTGAGATTGGGGTTAGACTGTGATTTTGTTTGCTCTAGAATTCTGCACAGAGCTGTCTGAAACAAGAAGGATGGGGAAAGTGAAGGTGCTTACCTAGGGATGGCCACAGCTTCTGCTGGTGGGGCTGCCCATCTCCCCCAGCTCCTGGCTTGCAATTCTGCCATTCTCTCATGCAGTGCAGATGGGCACACCCTAATACCAGGTAACATGACAAAAGGATTTCTCAACTACTGCCTTCTTAGGTTCAGTACACAGAGTTACTTCAGAGAACCAGAAATACCTTGAGGTACAATAGAACTTAATTTAACAAGAGTAAACATAAAGAGCAAAGAATAACTGTTGATAGCATTGTGGGGTTTTTTTTTTTTTTTTAGATTTCCCCTTGCCCTTTTTTCATCATCTCCACTTTAGGTGATTTGCCTTGCAAGATTCCAAGAGGTGCCTGCCTCACTGAAGTTGACTATGGGAGCCTCGTGTCTTCTCTTTTTTTACTTCTTTTCTTTCCCTCCTTTCATAGGGAGCGCGGTGGCTCCTATTAATCTCAGATAGTGTGCCTTAACATCCAAGTTGATGGTAAGGAAAGATGAACAATTGGTTATTTATAACTTGCTCATAAGTATAGTAATGTTACTTGCTGAGGTTGCCAATATCAGCTGATGTTTTCAATATCACCTTGAAGTTAAGAGTTGGTGACAACACAGTAATTTCAGCAGATTCTCCTTGACTTACCAGGGAGCGTAGAACCTAGGACAGTCTCAGAGGTGAGGGTCTGGCTACATGGTTGGCTGACGGTGTGCTTCCCCAAGTGACTGTTTTATTAAGCCTTCTTCTAAGCATCACACAACCTGACCTACCAAACCTTAGTCACTTAATGCTACTTTCACTATTCAAGTTTTCTCATTCTCTTTGATTAGATGACTTTGATGACTTTGATGAAGGTAGAGAAGTGGAATTCAGTTATTTGTAAAACACAAAGATAGAAAAAGGACAAAGAGGAAGAATACTGGTAACTTCATGTGGTGGAGGTAGAGGTAGCGGCGAAGGTGGTATGATAAAGGTGGTAATGGTGGTGATGGTGGTGAATAGGGTGGTGTGGAGGACCAGACAGTTTCAATTGTAAAGTACTCCTCAGGTCATTTTTGTGCAACTTAAAGTTTGAAAAGCTACCTTTTACTTTGTTTTCAATTACCTTTTCTTATTTTAGACCAGTTGCAGTTTTAAATAGTTCACAGCTGTTAAAGGGAACCAGGGAATGGATTTAATTCTTTGAATAATTCCAGGGAAGAACTTGCTTTCACCTGAGTTACCTTGCAGCATTTAGATGATTGCCAGCGTTCCCCACTTCATTGTAGCACTGAATCTTTGACTGCAGTCCATGAGGTGTCAGAAGTTTGACACTATTTTTCATGTCTTATGTTGAAGACAACACTTTCAGGACAGTTGAGAAAAGGAGAAAGCCTCCTCTCAGAGAGGATTGACAGATTGGTAACTAAGAAAATATGTGTTCATAGTTTCCTGAGCCTTTATACTCAAATATTTCTCCAAGATGATTTCATGGTTAAGTTACATGCCCAGGGGAACCCACTTCCACTTACGTTTAAGTTCTTCACAGTCTAACTCGCTATCACTGTGCTTCTGTTGTTGTTGGTAGTTGCCATCAAGTTGGCTTTGACTCATGGCGATCTTAGGCATAACAGAACGAAAAGTTGCCCAGTTTTGCACCACCTTTATGATCACTGGGTTAGAGTGTTTGAGTCCATTGTTGTGGCTATTGTGTCAGATCATCTCATTGAGGGTTTCCTTTGCTTTTGCTGACCCTCTGCTTTACCAAGCATGATGTCCTTTTCACTAAATATAAGGAAAATGAGAAAATGTCAAAATCTTTTCATTATTTTGAAATTGCTGCCCTATACGGAGATGGTAAAAAGATACTTCTGTAGATTCATATTCTACAAGGATGTGCCCAGGGCTGTGAAGCATGGAAATGCTTCCTGTCCTCCAACTGCTTACAGTCTATAATTGTGAGATGAAGAAGCACACAAATAAAAGGTTATATGCCATAAAGGAAACCCTGGTAATGTAGTGGTTAAGAGCTACAGCTCCTAATCAAAAAGTCGGCAGTTCGAATCCCCCAGGCACTCCTTGGAAACTGTATGGGACAGTTCTACTCCATCCTACAGGGTCACTGTGAGTTGCTATGGTTTGATTTATCTTTTATGCCATAATAGATCAAAAAGTTAAAAAGAGTTAAATATAAAAGTTAAAACTTTTTGATCTATTACTTAACTTTTTGACCTATTAAAATAAAAGTTAAATATAGCTCTTGGCACAGTAATTTGCACATCACAGGCACACACATATTTATTGATTAATTAATAGCTACGTGTAACAACAGTTCAAATAGTTAGGGAAATAAGTATTAAATACACAAGATTGGCAATGAAAACTATTGGATGTTTAAAATGGAGAGATTGATAGAGTAATCAAGAATTACTCCAGGACTTAAATTAAGCTTAAGGAGACCTGGTGGTGCAATGGTTAAAGCACTCGACTGCTAATCAAAAAGTCAGTGGTTCGAACCCATCAGCGTCTCTGCAGGAGAAAGATGTGGCAGTCTGCTTCCATAAAGATTATAGCTTTGGAAACCCTATGGGGGCAGTTCTACTCTGTCCCACAGGGTTGTTATGAGTCAGAATCAACTCAACAGCATTGGGTTTGGTTTTTTGGTTAAATTAAGTTTGGAAAGAAAACAATAAATATTCAACAAGAAGAGGAGGTGACTTTCAAGATAGAGAAAAGGCATGATGAAAATCTTAGAAGCAGCAATGCTCAGGGGGAACAGCCTGAATGTAGGTGGACTAGTATGACTAAAGAGACCGGGTGGCATAGTGGTTAAGAGCTTGGCTGCTCTACTCTGTCCAATAGGGTTGCCATGAGTCAGAATAGACTTGATGGCATTGGATTTTTTTTGATGGAGTATGTATAGAGTGTTTGTGTTGGAGGGTAGAAAGAGATCAAGTTTCATGAGGTCCAGTTGCATAGGTTTTTCAATACTGGGAATTTGGATTTAATCCTGTAGCAATATAAACATTGGAAATCTGTGAGAAATTACTTAATTCTACTTTTTCCAACATGGGTGGTAAACTAGAGGAAGTTTGAAAGGTTTTCCACCATAACTGTTTACATTCATCCTGACATTTTTCTTACAGGCTGTATTAGTTATCTATTGCTGTATAAGAAATTGTCCCCTCCAAAACTTAGTGGCAACAACCATAAAACATTTATTATCCTCTAGTTCCTGTGGCTTAAAAATTTGGCAGTGGTTTAACTGTGCAGTTTTGGCTTGGAGTCTCTCTTGAGCTTTCAGTCAAGTTTGGCTAGGGTTGCAATCAACCCAAGATTATGGCTAGGACAGGAAGATCTGTGTCCAAGGTGGATCACTCACATGTCTGGCAAGCTGGTACTGGTTATTGATGGGAGGCCTCAGTTTCTGCCCGTGTGGGCCTCTCTCCAGGCTGCTTGAGTGCCCTCCCAACATGGCAGCTGGCTTCCCCCAGGGCAAGCAACACAACAGATCATCAGATGGAAGCTACCCTTCTCATGACCTAGCCTTAAAAGTCTCAGAGCATCACTTCCACTACCTTGTATTCATTAGAATCAAATAACTAAGTCTGACCCATATTTAAAGGCAAGGGAATTAGGCTCTACCTTTTGAAGAAAAAAAATGTCAAAGATTCTGTGGACACATTTTAAAACCACCACCCAGATTAACAAGTTCCAGTGGTGCAATCATAATGAGTCAATTTTGACTCATAGCAACTCCATGTGGCAGAGTAGAACTGCTGAAATCTTTATAGGAGCAAATTGTTGGATCTTTCTCCCACAGAGCCTCTGGGTGGGTTCAAACCACAAACCTTTTGGTTTAGCAGCTGAGTGCTTAACCATTGTGTTACCAGGGCTCCTTCTAGCATGCACTAAACATGCTTGCAATATTCAGCTCCCCTGTGTGAGGGCCCTGAACAATACAAGATGAGTCTTGGCTGCAAAGTACTCTGGGGAGGAACCAGAGTACCTGAGTGAGCAGTGACCTGGCCAGGAAAAAACACATCAAACACTTGACTTCATGGTAATGTCAATTGAAACCCCTTAACTACTACAAAAACAATCCCATCCATCATAGATTGGACATGTTTTTTCCTGGTCCTCCTGCACATGTGCACTAGGTGTATAAACCACACCCCACACTGCCCTTTGTGAACCTCTACCTAGGTGACTCTTGGAGGTTCACTTGCCCGTTGCAAGATTTCTGGCACTGACATCTGTCTGTAAGTTCCCTAATAAAAGCTAGATCTGATCAGCCTGGCTTTCTCCTCCTCTTTTTTCGGAATCTGACTTGAGCCCCTCAGAGCCACTCATGCCACTGGTCCAGTGATGTGCAACACTCATGGCAGAGATCTTACCTGCTTTGGGCCACACTTCACTGCTAGCACACAGCACAGTGCTTGGCACATACAGCCACTCTTTAAATATTTTTTAACCAACTGTTACTATTTGTGATGGTTAAGGTTGTGTGTTAATTTGGCTGATTCTCAGTGATTTGGCAGTTATGATGTAGTTTGGCAGTTATGTAATAATGTAATCAACTTCATGATGAGATCTGCTATGAGCAGCCAGTCAGTTGGCTTGGGGGTGTGGCCTGCCTCCGGTATATAAACAGATGTTCCAGCAAGGCTCTTGCTCTGGATTCTGCATCTCGCTCGTCATCATCTGACCTCTAGTTCTTGGGACTTGAGCTAGCAGCTTACCTGCCAGTCTTGGGATTCGTCAGCTTCCACAGCCTGTGAGCCAGCATCCTGTCGTCTTACCTGCTGATCTTGGGATTTGTTGGTCTTTGCAGCCTGTGAGCTTGTGGCCTGCTGACTGACCTACCAATCTTGGGTTCATCAGCCTCTGCAGCTGTGTGAGTCAGGAGGAGCCTCCAGCCTGACACCTGACCCACAAACTTGAGACTTGCCAGCCTCTACAACCACGTGAGCCATCTCCTAAAGATAATCTCTCTCTCTAGATATATATATACATATATATGCTTCACTGGTTTTGCTTCTGTAGAGAACCCAGCTTATGACACTATTTTATAGATGAAGACATTTATTTTCAGATATTTTAGTGGCAGACCTCACTAAGTAAGTGTTGAAGTCAAGATTTAATTTCATTCTTACTATTCAAATCCTCTTTCTACTCACCATGCTATCTGTCAAATAGAATCACTCATCTCGATTAGAAGCACTCACCTTGCTGTTGGCATAGCTAACAGAATCACTCTCTGGAATATCGCCTGGCACTTAGTAGTTATCCAACAAATATTTGTGGAACAAATGAATGAATTTTGGTGCAACAATAAACGAAGGCTAGTGGTATGAAGAAGTCTGTTCAGATTGACTCATGAGTCAGTGAAAAACTCAGGAATACAGACACAGTCCTTGCCTCTTCCGCAGGTTATTATTTTGTCATATTGATTGAAAGGACACCAATTATAGAAAACGTGGAGCTCCTGTGGTTTGAGAACCTTAAGATCTGATAACCACACACATGGGTTCTATGGAGAATGAATTTTATATCATTGCATCATTGTTTGGAATATAATCGCTTCAAGAGTGGGCATGCAGTGAGGAGGAGAAATAACTGTGGATCGTCTGGAATACCTCCCTTATAAGTAGCATTATACTTTGACATATAACCCACAGACAAAGGGAAACAAATGAATTATAATTCCACACACCATACCTAAGCTCTCATGTATCTCTCTATAAAACTCTAACACCATGTATTCTGGCAAAATTTTGTACCAAGCTTGAACCTAATCTACTGTTGTCTTAGGCTGGGTTCTCTAGAGAAGCAAAACTAGTGAAGTGTATATATAAATATATATATATAGAGAGAGAGAGAAAATTAGATTTATTTCAAGGAAATGGCTGATGTGTTTGTAGAAGCTGGCAAGTCCTAAGTCCATGGGTCAGGCATCAGGCTGGAGGCTTTTTCTGACTCACGTAGCTGCAGAGGCTGACGAACTCAAGAAAGGCACGTCAGATGGCAGGCTGCTGGCTCACGAGCTGCAGATGCTGATGAATCCAAGATCGGCAGGTAAGACAGCAGGCTGTTAGCTCACAGGCTGTGGAAGCTGACGAATTCCAAGATCAGCAAGCAATATGGCATGCTGCTGGCTCAAGTCCCAAGAACCAAAGGTCAAATGATGACAAACTGGATGCAGGATCCAGAGTGAGCAAAAGCCAGTAAGCTTTGCCAGAACATCCATATATATCGAATACAGACCACACTCCCGAGGAAATTCTCCTTACAACTGACTGGCTGATCACATCAGATCACATCATGGAGGTGATTGCATTATACAAAATAAAGATAACTATATCATTACATAACTGCCAAATTACATTATTACATAACTGTGAAACTACGTCATTACATAACTGCCAAACCACTGAGAATCATGGCCCAGCCAAGTCGACACACAACCTTAACCATCACAACTGTGAAAACTTCACTCACCTCTGCTGAGTCCTCTTAGCTTTAATGAGCTGTTTCTAAGATTGTGTGCTAAGCAGAACTCTGAAAACCAGAAAAAAATACAGAAATTTGTTACATGGATTATATTCCTTTCAGGGGCATGCCAATAGCTGAAATTTAAGGTCTTTATTTTGTTGATTTATCTTTAGTTTTATGTGGAAATACGGCATTAAAAATATAATCCAGAAGGTAAATGACAGGGACCAGTGGATTTCATAGGCAGGTTCATTTCCTGGATTATTACGAATTCTGTGATGACATTAGTTAATGTTGCTAAACCTCTAGAACAATAAAGAATCAGTTTTTTTTCTGCAACGTTAATGCAAAAAAGTATCAGATTTTAGCTCAACTAAAACCTAAAGCAAATGAACAAGAGTGGGATTAGGAAAAGCTGCTTAAAGTATTAGAGCAGTAATTCTGATCCCTACTATTGTTACATAGATTTCTAGACACCTAGATATACACACCTTCTGAACACTCAGTTTTTCATTAAGCAAACTCTCATTTATTATAGCACCATGTGGCATCTAGAGGGGAAAAACACAGGGTCCTTCAATAAAATCATCAATAATCAAGTTGGGATGGCAAGACATACCATACCTGGACCTAAAACTCAGAATCCATTACAAAATCAACTCTGATAGCAGGACTGAAGAACCACAAATGCATTAAGATTTTCTTAAAGGAGCCCTGGTGGTGCAGTGGTTAAGAGCTGTGGTGAGCTATGGCTACTAACCAAAAGGTTGGCAGTTTGAATCCACCAGCTGCTTCTTGGAAACCCTATGGGGCAGTTCTACTCTGTCCTATAGGGTCGCAACGAGTCGGAATCAACTTGACAGTGACAAGTTTGGGTTTTTTTAAGCTCTTTGGAGGCTTGAGAAGTTAGGTAGGATTGTAGGTAGAATTTAGGATACATCCTGAGGAAGATTGATAGGATAGTTGAATTTGCATGGAGAAAATGGGAAGTTTTTTAAGGGAAGAAAGAGAATGAACAAAGTCTTATTTTGAATGGCTTTATTTTACTTCAGGGAACCCTCTCTGAACCCTTAAACTCCGTTAGTTTTTATCCCCTCCACTGTCCCTCCCTTATAATTATAATTCACTGAATATATATGTATTTATTTAATTTCTGCTTGTCCTGTCTTTCCTTCATAAGGTCCATACCCGAGCCTGCCTTTTCCACCAAGTATCAGCAGCAACTAGCATATAATAGGCACTCAATAGATAAATAAATAGCCTAAATAACTTCCATTAGATTCTACTGGGAAATGAGATTAGATAGGTAAAACAGGACTTGAGTCTCAAATGCTATGATGGTGACATTGGAATTTTCTTATCTGATAAGCAATGAAGAATGAGACGTGACAAAAAGAATATGACACTTTGTGCATATTGATCAGATAGCATCAGGAAAGCTAGATGAGGATGAGAAAAAGCTAGAGCAGGTAAAAGAAATGAACAGTTATTAAATTATCAAGTTTTGGGCACTCACCGGAACACAATGAAAAAAATAGACAGGAAGAAGAATAAATAATTCTTAACGATATTAGGAAGAAAGTTTCAGTAGGACACAGTGGAGATTGGATTTGGGAGACAAAAATAAAGATTCTCTCCTGGCTTTTGACCTAGGAGTCTGAAAGAACAGAACAGCAATAACCCTAATAGCAACCGTGATCTCTTTTTTGTAATGCTATCTTTTAATCTTGTAACAATCCTTTGAGATTTATTTTTGTGATTTCCATTTCACAGATGAGAAAATCAAGACTTGTAAGCAAGTGGAGCCTAATGGCCAAACCCACGGGCCTTGTGGTCTGGGTGTTCAATTCAAGTGCTGTCTTGACCTTTGTGACCTTGGCAAGTCACTTAACTTCTCTGTGCCTCAGTCTCTTCATCTCTGAAATGGGGATAACCAAAGTCCCTAAATCATAGCACTGTTGGGGAGTTAAATAAGACAATACATCTCATAAGATAATATGTAAAAAGATAATCTGTGTTATCACAGAGGAGGATGCCTGGCACATAGTAAGTGCTCAATAAAAGATTATTCTGATTAGGCAACACGCCCAAGAGAAAATAGCTAGCAATTGCCAGAGCTTCTGACTTGAACCCAGGTCTTCTGATGCACTCTTTGTGCTATATAATGTTGCCACTGGAGAAAAATAAATAAAGGCACAGGAGCAGAGCTATGAACAGATTCATTGTTTACTACTCAAAGGATGGAGCCCTGGTGGCTCAGTGGCTAAGAGCTCGGCTACTAACCAAAAGGTCAGCAGTTCAAATCCACCAGCCACTCCTTGAAAACCCTATGGGGCAGTTCTACTTTGTCCTATAGGGTTGCTATGAGTCAGGATCGACTCGACGGCAGTTTTATCCAAAGGATATCACTTGCTTATTGCATTCCATGCTTTTAAGAGTCACTGATCTGGTGTCTGGAGGGGGAAAAAAAAAGACATCAATGGATCTCATTTTAGTTCTGCTCATCTACAGTATTGTAAGGTTTGGGAAAAGTCACAAATTGTTCCTTGGTTTCTGTACTTATATAGCTACCCTGTTGCCATTGAGTCGATTCCAACTCAGAGCAACCCTATAGGACAGAGTAGAACTGCCCCATGAGTCAGAATCAAATTGGCAGCATCAAACAACAACAACAAAAACCCAACTGTAATGTCTAAAGAAAAATAATTAAGAAAATATAGGTTTATTATAAGTTTTCAACATATCTAATACTAACTTCCCTATTTGCCTTTCCCCAAACTAGGCCACTTGATAGTATGGGACATAGATCCACCATCTACCCAACCATCCAAAGTAGGAAAATGGCAGCCATCCTCCCCCTTTCCCACAGTCTTTAGTCACTAAGTCCCATCAATTCTTCCTTCCAAATGTCCCTTGACACTCTCTTCCTTCTCCATTTCTGCTGCCGCTGCCTTAGTTCATGTCTTCATTTTGTCTCTCAGCCATAACTGTAGTAGCTTTTCATTGGTTTCCATGCCTCTCACCTAGCCTCCTTCAGTCTATCCTTTATACTGCTGCCAGAGTTATTTTTATAAACACAAATCTGTTCATGTTGTTTCCCTACTTAATATCCTCTGACTTAAGATTATTTTAGGGATAAAATGTAGACTATCACATGGCATGCTTTCATGATTATGCCCTGGACTTACTCTTCAGCACCATCTCCTGTCTCAATTTCCCTCCCCATTGTTGGCAGCCACATACTTCACACTCAAGTGCCAGTCACTTTCAACAAACTAAAGAAAATATGGCCATAGCATTATAAGTGGGGTCCTGCACATTCAATCATATAAAATTCAGGAGCCTGTATTTCAAAGTTAATGAATGGGTGAGCCAGTTGCTTCATATCTGAATTCAAGTTATTGTCTTATCATGGTATTTTATTGTAATTCAGGCTTCTCTTGGAATTTCTTACGTTTGTGCCTTTGCGTACATTATTCTCTTCTCTCCCTGTTATTTTGGCTAGCTCCAACTTGTCCTTCAAAACTCATGACAGGTAACTCCTTCTCTAACTAACCCCATCTCCTCCACTTGCCCCCAGCCACAAAATCATATTAGAAGTCCAAATTTCCTGCTTGAATAACACCCAGTGCATGACCCTATCATTATCATAAGTATTGTAGTAGTTATAATTGCTTGAATAATGTACTTGTCTTTTCCTCTTGACTTCCTAACCCCGGCACCACACAATGTGTACGCACACACACATGTGAAATTTGTATGCCCACTTGGGGTAAGAATTTTATTTTTCATATCTATATTTGTTCTTAAGACCCAGTAGCAAGCACATAGAAGAAACATATGAACTAAGTGGAAGCTAAAAATCTGTATGTGTGGTAAACCATTTGAATAAATATTTGACACTTGAAAAAACCAAAAACTTACGCTGTCAAGTTAATTCCGACTCATAGCGACCCAATAGGGTTTCCAAGGCTGTAAATCTCTATGGAAGCAGATTGCCACACCTTTCTTCCCTGGAGCCACTGGTGGTTTCGAACCGCTGCGTCACGTTAGTGTTTTCCAATCTGTTAGGAAATGCTAAGCCAATTTGGCCATTCATAATTATTAAGTAGATAATATTGGTAGATAATATTAATAATTGTCTAATAATTAAAAGGTAGTGAGCTCTGTGTCTCCCCCTCCCCACAACCTTGCCTGCAGTTGATATACTTACAATGAAAGCAAGTGAAAACACATGAAAACTCTTATTAGTAAGCACACATAAAACCAGTCACATGAACCTGTTTGTGTAAGCTCAACAAAGTCCCAGCTCTTTGTTCTTGTAGACACTCTTAACAAGGATCTTGCTTGAAAGGTATACTGGAGGCATATGCAGCAGCAATACTTTAGCAGCAGTGGGCATCAGCCCAAGAATCACCTAGTCATTGGTGGAACGAAGGACTGAATGGGACTATTTGGCCAAGCATGTACTCCAAAGGTCATTAAGCTCCTAGTTTGCTGATTCTTAATATTTGTTCATGCAAAGGTGGCGATGCCTTTAATATTTCTAGCCACTCTACATTAACCTGAACAACATTCATTGCACCCATGAAAACTTGCTTCTAACATCCCTTCTGCTACCTAACACATTTTCCAAGGCTAACAGAAGAATAGGCAGAGAGAAGTATGGCCTTCACAGAGCACACCTTGCCTCAGGTGGTCCTCTAATCTCTCGTTCAGATTTAATTATCTTGGACTATGCATTCCTGATTTGGGAACTTCAAAAGTTAACTAACTGTCTCTGGATTGTAGATTTAAAAACTTAAGTGATAGTTTCTAGGTTATCAGTTAAAACTAATGGACTCAACTCATCCTACCCTGAAGTATTTTAAAATAAAATACCGACAGCATACCACCAATGAACTCTGGGATTCTTTGGCCGCCATGAAGGTTGTTTCCAGCCCCTCCTAAACATAATTCATTATAAGTGCTGCTGGAACAATGGATGCTAGCTAGAATGATTGCAGAGCTGGGCAAAAAACTCGCCTGTCATAGCCAAAAGTATTTCCCATTCCTCACTGCCTCATTGTGCCCACTTTCAGTGTGATCTCTCTCTCATTGCCTTGTCTTTAATCCAAGGGTCCTGACACCCTCCACCAATGTTATTACCTTTCATACCTTATGATGACCTTTTCACTTACATTTGGGGCCAGCCAATTACATAGTATTACCTGGCTTCCCAAGTGCCTGTATGTTGAAGTTCCTTGTGGAAGCAGATTGATGCTTTGTCAAGTATTTCTGCCCTTCCTCCTTCTCTCCTTTCCTTTCCCCTCCCTGCCTGAGTAACTCTACTGCCCAGTACACTTACTTACAAGTATAAAGTGCTAAAATAAATCCCATTATAAAAAATACTTATGTATGAGGAATTAACATTTATCGAGAGCTTCTTGTGCGCCAAACATTATGGTACATCTTTTATATGCAATGTCTCATTTGATATTCACAATATCAGTCTGAGGAAGATGCTTTTGTATTCTTTTTGCCCCTGAGGAATAGAGGAAAGGAAATCAGTGGGCCAGGGTCATACAGTGTAAAGATAGAGACAGGCTTTGACTCTAGGTCTGGGCTAACACCACACAAATCTTCTTAGAACATGTTGCCAGAAATATTTTGAAAGCCTGATCTGGTTCACTTAATTTCAGTGAATATTTAAAACAGTACAGGTCTAGTACAACTAAAGAACAAGGTTCTCATTGTAATTGAGGTTTGGACTTTATAGCACCAACTTCCTGCATTGCCACTGAGCACTGTGCCTTCATTCGTTTGTTCATTTATGCATTCAACAATAATTTTTTGAGCTCTGACTTCAATCATATTACTACAGATCTATATATGGCATAGTGTACATAAAAAACCTTGCCAGTAAGGCAAAATGACCTTCATGGAGAGTTGTAAGTATCCGTATGTTCCTGGATCAAATGAGCACATTGATCTTTATGCAGTAGGGATAATAGTTATGAGAAGCCTCTGGCCAAGCTCCCTGTTTTGACTGTTAAGGATTTCCATTTGGCCTTGGTAGTTGAAAAACTTTAATCTTATAGCCATTTCAGGTCAGTAGAAAATTGTCTTTGAGCTTACCATTGGTAGTTCCTTCTTGAGTTTTCTATCTATGGTTTTTAAGAATTACAGGAAAACAAGTGCATGCATTTCATTTAATTTGGGTAATAAGGCAATCAACAATTTTGACTCAGATTGACACTTGACAAATAATCACTGCCCTTTTTTTTTGTATCTGAAATAACACAGGTTATAACCATAAGCTGTGATTTGTGTGTCAATTGTATATTGATATCTTGGGTACAGGTTGAAAACATTCTTTATAAGAGAAAGAAAAGTTAAAAAGAGAGAAAACCCGTAATGGTAAATGTGAAAATCATAAAGACCAAGTCATACCAAAAATATCTTAATTTTTGAGAGGATGATTTAAGGGGAAAATATACATCTCAGTTAAGGCTAAAGCGCCAAGAATGACATACCACACACTTTCGTCATTGGATCAAATACTTAAAATAAGCCACTTGACAGGTCTTGTGAGTCACTCTGCCTCAGTACACCCGTTCGAACTATGGGCTTTTACTTCATTGTCCCCACGAGAGTGCTGTAATGGTGAATGAACTATATAGGACTTTTAGTTATTGTACCTTAGAGAAAAATGAAAAGCACTGTTACACTCATCCAAGACACAACTGGATGTGTAACCAATTTTTTTCCTCCGTTCTTGCAAACTTTTCCCCTGGTCATTCAGTGTAAATAAACTTTGACATATAATCTCTTATGGTGCCCAAAGGCAATTAGTGTGTTCTGACCAACCTTTGTCCTTGGCTACCATGATGTGTCCAAACCCTCACGTACACCTTTGTTCTGAACTCTAACATCCTAGACCTCTCACTCTGATGATTTTCTCAGGGAAAGTCTCATGCTCAGGACATTTTCAGGCTCTTTTCCTTATCAAACCCCTGTCAAAATTTCACGCTCCACTATCCGTCACCACAGTCGCGTGTTCTGTGCTAGGTGACTCCAGGTGTTGACTAACAGGCAGTAATCCCTGTACATATATCAGTTATCCAAAGTCTTACATGTTCCAGGTAACATAATACGTTACTCCATTGTAATGTACACATCGTCAGAGAGCCCTTACTATATGGAAATGCTCATAACGTTGCCACGTGAGGGAAGAGGTTTAATTAGGGGGACTTCCATCAGCTTTCAGACCACATGATAAAAGCAGAATTACATGGTGGGAAGAGTATGGGGCTTAAAATCACAACTCCTTGTTTAAAGTTCTAATTCTGTTTCCTTCAAATGCCACTGAGCTTTGATTACCTAATGCATAAAAGGGGGAAATAATGCTTACCTCCATGGTTATGTGAATGAGGCACAATGTGATGTTATTTGTGAAAGTACTTTTAAAGCTAAAAAGCACTAAAATACATTGTAGTTACATAGAGTTACATATATTGATATTATAGGAATTGAAAGAGGGCTTTTATATATATATATAGTACTTTAGATGAAGGTTTACAGAACCAATAGTTTCTCATTAAACAGTCAGTACACATATTGTTTTATGACATTGGTTAACAAACCCCACGACATGTCAACACTCTCCCTTCTCAACCTTGGAGGACCTTTTTTTTTTTTTTTTTTGGTGAAAATATACATAGCCAAAGTTACACCGTTTCAAAAGTTTCTACATGTACAGTTCAGTGACATCGATTACATTCTTCCAGTTGTGCTGCTATTCTCACTATCTTTTTCCAAATTATTCCATCACCATTATCTTCAACTCACTGCCCCCTAGGCTTCTGATCAAACCTTTTGAGTTGCTGTTGTCAATTTGATCTCACATAGATACTTCTTTTTTTTTTTTTTGTACCTTAGATGAAGGTTTGCGGAACAGATAGTTTCTCATTAAACAGTTAGTGCACGTATTGCCCTATGACAATGGTTAACAACCCCATGTCAACACTGTCCCTTCTCAACCTTGGGTTCCCTATCACCAGCTTTCTTGTCTCCTCCTGCCTGCTAGTCCTTGTCCCTGGACTGCTGTGCCGAAAGAGGGCTTTCTTGAGCAAACTCTTCAAGGAGATGTAACAGGTTATATGTATTTCAGAAAACTACAAGAAGACTGGCACTTAGCAAGACGGTTGTATGTGGAATGGTGGGGCACAGACTAGGACGGTTGTGCATCAGCCTTGGTGCCTTATTGCAAAATACAAACAAAACGATTCATTTAGTAGGTGGGAGAGACATCTTGTTGTTAGAAATTAGTAAGGGAACTGGGGCTGGCAGAAATCCTACACAATGCTAAGATCTGGACCTTGTCCTGCAGCCAGGAAGGCTGCTTTGAAGAGTAGGCCTTAAAAAAATGGAACAACTACAGCGTAACGCCGAAGGAAAATTAACTACATGATGACTTGGGAAGAGGGGTCACACTTTAAGGTCTATACAACTTGTGTAACTCTGTTAATAAGGACAATTCCAATAGTTCAGTAACAAAAATTTATCCAGTGTTTTTTAAGTTTGGTTTTGGGTTAGAAATGTCAAAATCCTATATTTATTTCGTAGGAGAACAAAACTCTATTCTGAATCTTTTCTTCCTGAACTCCCCTTTTGTCCCTTGTCCCAACCTCCACTCTTGTCTTCTCTTAGGTTTTCCTATATATGTATTGTGTATGTATGTGTGTGTGCGTGTGTGCGCGCACACACACACACACACACACACATTTGATAATCATAATGATATATATACACACACTTAAATATATAACTTTAAATGTTAGCTCTGTGATGATGTATAAAGTAAATAGTATGTATTAGAGCATCCTTAGGGAGTTATCAAACCCAAGGGAGTAGTAAAAGCCAGTAGGTCAGAAGTGAGGGCCTTGGGAGCCCCTGAGCTTAAGGTTGGCATCTCAGGGGTAGAAGGATCCCCCAAATTTGCAGCCAGCAGGTCAGAATTGATGGTGTTGTGGGGACTCCAAGCTTGCAGCTGGTATCTAAGACCGTGAGCAGACGTGGCAGTCTGGAGGACTGTGTCCTTTAGCCTGTGAGGTCTGACCCAGCTCCCGGTGGTTAGGGTCAGAGGAGGGAGGGCTGCATGTGCAGCTGGTGTCAGAACAGAAGGGGGACAGAACTGTTAACAGATTGCAATTGATGTTTAGAGTTTGGTGTCAGGAGAGTGGAAGGTGATTTGATTTTTCCCAGTAGTTACCAAAAGAAATCATTAAAACAGTCTGGTATTAGGGGGATATTGGTGGGTATTCAGTAGCAATAAGCAAAAGCTGGCAACTTATTTTATTTACCTGAATGACACAAAATAAGAGGTTCAATGGTCAGGGAAAGAGAAAAATTGAATTGGAAGAAATTAATGGAATTGACCCCAATTTAACTGTTCTTTTCAGTGTGGTAAGCAGTTAAAGATGAAGTTACCCCCAATTTTGTATTTGAAAACTGGAGATCAGTTAGAGCTTTCAGATACCTTCCATGTTTTGTTTCTCTTGTTTATCAGTGTTCTCCAGGGCTGGCATTGTGGAATCGATCTTAAATATTTAGCAAGGTCCTCTCGTTTGCACTTCATTGGCTCAGAGCCGAAAAGAAAGTACTGTGATCCCCAAATTCTAATCCCTCAGTTTTATATAAAACCCATTGTGGTCAAGTCAATTCCGACTCCTAGCGACCCTACAGGACAGAGTAGAAAGCCCCACAGGGTTCCCAAGGAACGACTGGTGGATTCAAGCTGCTGACCTTTTGGTTAGCAGCCAAACGTTTAACCAATGTGAGTTTTGTGTAGTCAATGACATTTTTCTGAAAAGAGGCCCCCCACTGTCTCCAGGAGAATTTTCCTTGTGTGCTACAGCACAGGTTCCTGCTTCTTTCACCCTTTCCAAGTATTGAACTGGGAGAAGAGGATGGTGGAGCGGGAGCCAGTTTTAGCACCTATCGTCTCTGAAGATGAAGCACTTGAAGACTTTTTCACATCTTTCTGTTTCTCTCCACATCATTAGGCTGAAAGAACAGGAAGAGGATCTGTTTGCCTTAAACACAAAGGGGACTGCTACTAAGTCCACCAAATGTGCATCAAAAGGGACAGAAGGAAGAAGTAAAATATGCTATGTGACTCACTTAGTTTCCATGGCGATTCACATGCCGGTTTCTTTATTTTTTTTTTTTTTAATTGTTGTAAATATATATATAACACAACATTTGCCAATTTAATGTTTTTCATGTGTACAGTTTAGTGACATCAATTACATTCAATCATGTTGTGCAGCCATCACCAATAATTGTTGCTAAATTTTCCGTCATCATAGATAGAAATTCACTGCTTCCCAAACAATGCTCCTCTTTTCCCTTTCTGTTGCTGCTGCTGGTAACCACTAAAAAATTTTGGTCTATATACCCTGGTGGCTAAGTGGTGAAGCGCTTGGCTGCTAACTGAAAGGTCGGCGGTTTGAACCTACCAGCTGCTCTGGCAGGAGAAAGATGTGGCTGTCTGCTTCAATAAAAATGACAGCCTTGGAAACCCTATGGGGCAGTTCTACTCTGTCCTATAGAGTCGCTATGAATTGAAATCTCTCGACGATATTGGGTTTTTGGGGTTTTGGTATACGTTTGCCTATTCCGGGTATTTCATATGAGTGAGATCATACAATATTTGCCCTTGTGTGACTGACTTACTTCACTCCCCATAAATTTTTTGAGTTTCATACATGTTTTAGTGTGTGTCAGGACTTCATTTCTCTTTATGGCGGAGCAATATTCCACTGTATGTATATACAATATTGTGTTTATCCATTTATCTGTTGATGGGTAATGAGGTTGTTTTCCCCTTTTGGCAATTGTGCATTGTGCTGCAATGAACATCGGTGTGCGTATGTCTGTCTGAGTCACTGTTTGCAAGTCTTTTGGATATATACCTAGAGCGGGAGTGCTTCCAGTTTGTTGTGATTATTGGACCTATGGTTAGGGTTTAATTTCATTCTTGCCTTTGAGAAGTCTAACCCTGGAAGCACAGTTCCAAAGTAGGACAAGAAAGGTAATAGCCTGGAGGTTACTATGTCAATTTGATATAATTCTTAGGTATTAGAGACCCACAATAAGGATGGGGTGACTGAGGTTTGTTTTACTATATATAATGAACCCTGTGTTTTTCTACCTCTCAGTCTCTTTAAGGGTAGGCACAGTTATAATTCCCTAGTCCATAACCAGTATCGCCATGTTGTGTACCTAAAAGGTGTTTGAGAGCTAGCTGTGGATTAAATGAATGAATAAGTAAGTGAATAATGATGATGTGTTGCTGGTGTAGACACACATATTAGAACAACATTTACTCACGAGAGGACAATGAAGGGCATATTCATCAGCTGGAATTGCATAAGAACCGGGACTTTTAAAATTAAGAAGGAATGTGAAAGAAGGACTCTAAAAGAGTAACAAGAATTCTCTGGAGCTTAATATCAATAGCCTCTATGTAGTAAAATCAAATGAGTCTCTTAGATCAGTAGTCTCTCAAAGAGACAGTCATGAAGGATAAAAGCTAAACACAAGCTGCAGGTTCTTGAGCTACTTTTCTCTACATGGTGGAGACAGTGACCTTCTGTCAACGAAAGATGTAGGAATCTGGCGGAATGAAATGACCTTGATTGCCCTGGCTATCATTTTTTAAAAAATCTAAAGAAACTGCAGAATGAAACTAAACAATGAATAAAGCAGTATCATTTGTCATTACTTGTAAGAATATCTTTAAAGAGCTGCCAGCTGGCTAATGACTAACATGTTTTTTTTTAAATGTGAAAAGAGAGATCCTGGGAATTCACATTAGGTGTAAGCAAATTTTTCCTTTAGCAGGTGTCATGGTTTGAATTATGTCCCTCAAAAATGTGTGTATCAATTT
>NW_004443977.1:6016991-6050567 GCF_000243295.1 Trichechus manatus latirostris | reverse complement strand
GCAGAGCGCGTCCTTTGGACTGGGGTCCCTGTGCCGAGAAGCTCCTAGTCTGGGGGAACACTGATGAGAAGGCTGACAGAGAGAGAAAGACTTCCCCTGGAGCTGACACCCTGACTTTGGACTTTTAGCCTGCTTTGACTATGAGGAAATAAACTTCTCTTCATTACAACCATCCACTTGTGGCATTTCTGTTATAGCAGCACTGGATGACTGAGACAGCAGGATAAAGAAACGACTGCCCAGACAGCTTACTTGGCTATAGTTTTAATAAAAATAAGTGGTGTCTTTCTAACCTGCTGTCATGCCTCAGAAGAATTCACTGAACACTTGTAGTTAGGAAAAGTCAGTGGTTGGCACTTTTTGTGGTCTTCCCTCAAGGCTCTGAACCAAGGTCCCATTAAACAAATTGAGATACAACTTAGTAGTAGATAAAAGGTCAGATCCCGGGATAGTTCCAAAAACCAGTTGAGGTAAGCAAATAAGTAAAACAAGAGCATGGCATTCAGTTTGAACACTGAGTTGACTTTTAGAAACCTAGAAACAATTTAAAAACATATTTATTAATAATTTAGAAGCAATGAAAATAAATGGTACCTATTTGCCAATAACAAGTTTGGAGGATTATAAGAAACTCTTGAAGGACTTAATTAAGCTCGGTAATGGGGTAAACACAATAGCAGATGATGCTCAGTGGAGAGCAGATTGAGGTAGTATATAATGGAACAGTTTGGTTTTGTGCATTTAATGAGTTCAGAATTAGCCATGCCTCTCAGGAAGAGAGATCCCAGCTAGTATCATAATAAACAGGGCAAGGAGGACAGTGGAGGGCGGGGAGGAGAAAAAAAACCTGGGTCCATGAGGTACCCACAAAATTTGTGAAAAACATGGAATTTGTCAATCCAGAGAGCATTGTTATAAAGCAAATTGTTATTTGTTGAACCAGGTTATACATGAGATTGAATTATAATAAGATTTCTCTGGAACTTTAGTAACTGAGCAGGAGAAAGATGTGGCAGTCTGCTTTCATAAAGATTACAGCCTTGGAAATCCTATAGGGCAGTTCTACTCTGTCCTGTAGGGTAGCTATGAATCAGAATAGACTCGAAGGCAATGAGTTTGTTGTTTTTTTTTTTTTTAGTAAGGCTGCAGAAGAAAGGCCTAGTGATCTGCTTCCATAAAGAAGATTACAGCCAAGGAAACTTTATGAGCAGTTCTTCTCTGTAACACATGGGGTCTCCATGAATTGGGCTCAACTCAGTGGCAACGGACTCACATGTGTATATGCTCATGTGCATATTTCTCTAGGTTTAGAGCAAGAATTGTCCACATTTTAAACTTTATTGAGTGTGGCCAAACGCTTTCCACAGTGGTTTTACCAATTTACATCTTCCTCACTAGGGGATGAGGGTTCCCACTGCTCCATGTCCTCTCCAACACTTGGTATTGTCAGGCTTTTGTAACTTTTGACCATCTGGAATTTCTTGGTTTTAACTGGTATTTCTCTAAAGTATTTTCTTTCAAAAAAAAAAAAAAAAGAACTGATTCTTAGTTAAAGTAAGAAGTATATTAATTGATGTTTTGATTTTTTAAAAAAAATAGAGAAATTTTGACTCTACAACTTAGAAAAGTATCACTAGAAATTTTGCTCTGCATTATTTCTCTTTTTCTGGCGAGACAGCAGTTTTGATGAAACGTGGTTCTGCAGAGAAGGAGGGAGAAGGCCAGTGACATGTTGTGGGTTACAGAACAAGCCACAAGTCACATTAAGTTGTCCCTTTGCGGTTGGCAGAGGTCTTGGTAAGGGAATCTTTGGTTTGGGAGAGAAGTTAAGTCTGACAAGAAGATGGGATTACTACCTGTCAGCAGAGCTGCTTGAAAGAAAAGGTTGCGACATACATTTTCCACTGGCAGGCTGTCACGCATATCATTTGTAAGTAGACGGAATATGAATACCAAAGACTTAAATATTACACAAGCTGTTAAGGAGTGATAGCATCCAGAACCAGACCCTGGACTTCCCAACTGAGAAGACCGTCTGTTGAATTAGTGAAGTTACTAAGCTTCTGCCTTTATGGGGTGTATTTTTTTCTGTAGAAGAATCCTAGCAATACATTTCATTGGCTTTTATTTTTATAACTGTAGCCTGCAAAATTCTCTGTGATAATAACTGAGTCAGATTCCCAAACGAAAAAAAATATCTGTTGGTAGCAAACCTCGATAGGAGTAATTGCTGAGAATCTTTTCTCCATATCATTGTTCTTAGTGGGTTACTGAGATCACATTTTAATTTCCAAACATAGTTTTCATCTTATACTAACTGCTTAATACTTCAACATGCTAATTCTTCTCCATTTACAGGAGATTCTTCTACTTGTAACAGTTGGGACAGATGGGTGGTCCAGATTTTTTTTTCCCAAGTAAGTGAGGAAATTGGCCCAAGTAAAGGGCCATGGTTGCATAATAAATCATCTGCAAAGCTAGGATTAGACTGATGCTTTGTAAGTCTTGCTCCTGTCTGATTACTCACTAGAGTAATTCCTGAAATTTATGCCAATATGTAGCTCCTGGCAACAGCTCAGAGCTTAGCCCAGGTCACCAGAAAGGCAAGACTGGAGAAAAATTAAAGAGGACGTTTTTCTGGCAAACCCCCAAACAATTTTGCACTGTTTTCATTGTCTTGTTCACTACTCTGTTCACCAATGCCGTGCCCCAAATTGGCAGGCACCCCTTTATCTAAGTGGTGAAGGGAAAAGAGCACCTCAACTTCTCCCCAATCTTTGACTTTACGTACCCACTCCCACTTGAAGATGAATCGTGGGAATGGTGAGCCACTTTCACTGATACTCCTGTGTTGGATGGAGGCAAATATGATAGGACACATGGAAGTAAAGCTCTTGGTGCCTAATCCAAAAACCAATTGCCATCAAGTTGACTCTGACTTATGGTAACTCCATGTGTTTCAGAGTAGAACTGTGTTCATTAGGGATTTCTATGGCTGATTTTTTAGAATTTGATTGCTAGGCCTTTCTTCTGCAGTGTCTCTGGGTGAACTCCAACTGCCAGCCTTTTGGTTAACAGCCAAGCACGTTAACCATTTGCACAGCCCAAGGATTCCCTGGTGCCTGACAGGAAATGATTTCTCCTGGTATAAGAAAAATTGTATCTCTGCCAATACACTTATTTATTTTTATTATTTTATGGATATTATGAACTGGGTACCACCACTTGTCTGTGAGTCAAGATGCATTGATAATTACTGGTGATTGGAATGTGAAAGTTGGAAACAAAGAAGAATTGGTAGTTGGAAAATATGGCCCTGGTGATAGAAACGATGCTGGAGATTGCCTGGTAGAATTCTGCAAGACCAGCGACTTATTCATTGCAAGTACCTTTCTTCAACAACATAAATGACAACTATACATGTGGACCTCGCCAGATAGAATACGCAGGAAGCAGATCAGCTATATCTGTGGAGAGAGATGATGAAGCTCAATATCGTCAGTCAGAACAAAGCCAGCGGCCTACTGTGGAACAGACTATCAATTGTTCATATGCAAGTTCAAGTTGAAGCTGAAGAAAATTTAAACAAGTCCCCAAGAGCCAAAGTATGACCTTAAGTATATCCCACCTGAATTTAGAGACCATCTCAAGAATAGATTTAACACATTGAACACTAATGACTGAAGAACAGACAAGCTGTGGAATGACATCAAGGGCATCATACATGAAGAAAGCAAAGATCATTTAAAAGATAGGAAAGAAAAAAGAGACCAAAATGGATGTCAAAAGAGACTCTGAAACTTGCTGTTGAACATGCAGTAGCTAAAGCAAATGGTAGAAATGATGAAGTCAAAGAGCTGGATAGAAGATTTCACAGGGCAGCTCGAGAAGACAAAGTATTATAATGAAATGTGCAAAGATCTGGAGTTAGAAAACCAAAAAGGAAGAATATGCTAGACATTTCTTAGGCTCAAAGAACTGAAGCAAAAATTCAAGCCTCAAGTTGCACTATTGAAGGATTCTAGGGGCAAAGCATTGAATGACACAGGAAGCATCAAAAGAAGATGGACCAAGGACAAGGACTAGAAGGCAGAAGGGGACACGAAAGCTGGTGATAGGGAACCCAAGGTTGAGTAAGGACAGTGTTGACATGTACTGGGGTTCTTAACCATTGTCATAGGGCAACATGTGTACTGTTTAATGAGAAACTATCTTGTTCTGTAAACCTTCATCTAAAGTGAGAATATCAGCACAACTGGAAGAACGTGATCGATGTCACTGAATTGTGCATGTAGAAATTTTTGAAATTGTGTATCTTTGGGTATGTATATTTTCACCAAAAAAAAAAAAAACGTCGAGAAGGGAGAGTGTTGACATGTCATGGGGTTGTTAACCAATGTCATAAAACAATATGTGTACTGACTGTTTAATGAGAAACTAAAAAAAAAAAAAAAAAGAAGAAGAAGATGGAAGGAATACACAGTCACTGTACCAAAAAGGATTGGTGGATATTCAGCCATTTCTGGAGGTGGCATATGATCAAGAACCGATGATACTGAAGGAAGTCCAAGCTGCAATGAAGGCATTGGCAAAAAACAAGGCTCCAGGAATTGCCTGAACATCAGTTGAGATGTTTCAACAAGCTAACTGATGCAGTGCTAGAAGCGCTCACTCGTCTATGCCAAGAAATTTGGAAGACAGCTACCTGGCCAGTCAACTGGAAGAGATCCATATTTGTGCCCATTCCAAAGAAAGGGATCCAACAAAATGCAGAAATTGTTGAACAATATCATTAATATCACACACAAGTAAAATTTTGCTGATGATAATTCAAAAATAGTGGCAGCAGTACATCAACAGTGAACTGCCAGAAGTTCAAGCCGGATTCAGAAGAGATTGTGGAACAAGGAATATTATTGCTGATGTCTTATGGGTCTTGGCTGAAAGCAGAGAATACCAGAAAGATGCTTACCTGTGTTTTATTGACTACGCAAAGGCATTCGACTGTGTGGATCATAAAAAATTATAGATAACATTGCAAAGAATGCGAATTCCAGAGCACTTAAGTATGCTCATGCGGAACTTGTACATAGAACAAGAGGCAGTTGTTTGAACAGAATGAGGGGATACTGCATGGTTTAAAATCAGGAAGGGTGTGCATCAGGGTTGTGTCCTTTTGCCATACTTATTCAATCTGAGCAAATAATCCAATAAGCTGGACTATACGAAGAAGAATGCAGAATAAGGATCGGAGGAAGACTCATTAACAATCTGCGATATGCAGATGACACAGCCTTGCTTGCTGAAAGTGAAGAGGACTTGAGGCACTTACTTTGATGAAGATCAAAGACTACAGCCTTCAGTATGAATTACAACTCAACATAAAGAAAACAAAAATCCTCACAACTGGACCAATAAGCAACATCATGATAAATGGAGAAAAGACTGAAGTTGTCAAGGACAACAGTCGACACCCATGGAAGCAGCAGTCAAGAATCAAACGATGTATTTCAATGGGCAAATCTTCTGCGGAAGAGCTTTTTCAGTGTTAAAACGCAAAGATATCACCTTGAGGACTAAGGTGCGCCTGATCCAAGCCATGGTGTTTTCAATCGCCTCATATGCTTGGATAGCTGGACAATGAACAAGGAAGACCAAAAAAGAATTGATGCCTTTGAATTTTGGCAAAGAATATTGAATACACCATAGACAGCCAGAAGAACGAACAAATCTGTCTTGGAAGAAGTACAGCCAGAGTGCTCCTTAGAAATGAGGATAGGGAGACTTCGTCTCATGTAATTTGGACATGCTGTCAGGAGAGACCAGTCCCTGGAGAAGGACATCATGCTTGATAAAGTAGAGGGTCAGGAACAAAGAGGAAGTCCCTCAATGAGACGGATTGACACAGTGGCTACAACAATGGGCTCAAACATAGCAACAATTGTGGGAATGGCTCCGGACCAGAAAGTGTTTAGTTCTGTCGTGCATGGGGTTGCTAGGAGTCAGAGTAGACTCGTCGGCACCTAACAGCAATGAACTGAGTAAATGATTATGTTCTGTTAGTTTTTCCAGTTGCTTAGGTCATTTAGATCCAGATTTGCAGGCAGCCTTTAACAGTGCACAGACCTTCAGCATGTATTTTTGGGTTGGCTTTTTCTACCCTTGTTTGCTCTAACTCTGATGTCCTCATTACCTTATTTCATCCTATTATAGAGTATGTACTTTTATAAGCCTCTTCAAATCTGTGTGAAATAAAATTCTCTCTCCAAGCAATGTCTTAGACAGGTTTTGCTGAGGGACTCCCACAAATGGTAACACACAAAAGCTAAGGTGCTTGCTGAATTACCATACCTAAGCCAAGTTAGTGAGGTGACAGTTTACAAGTAAGTTTTAATACTTTAAGACCGGAAGCCAAGATCCTTTCTTCTGCAAGCAGTTCCCTCCTAAAGGCAGGGGGAAGAGCCTTCCAGTTTTTCAGTCACTTTTCAGGTGGGAATATGTGAGAACAACGGTTAAAGCACTGTTTTCCAAAATGAACCCCTTGGAATATTAGTTCCCAATATATTATACAGTGCTGCCTTAAAACAGGAAGGAAAAGAAAAGACAGGAAAAAATACTCTGTGATCAGTTATGTATGGGTATGTGATATTAACCAAAGTTATTCAAGGTTTTTACTGAAAAACTTCTGAGTCTTTAATATGCAAATACATTCTGGCTTTCCCAGAACAGAGATAGAGTAAGTGGTTTCCTAAACTCATTTGGCCCCAGAGTCTGGCTGATGGAAGTCCCTAATGCTCCCACCCCCATCCCTCAAATTCCCAGCATGACATTGGAGACGGTAACGAAAGAAGAATTAATTCTTCAATTCGTTCTCTCAGTTACCATACCTAGATGCCTGGGTGATATGCAAAGCAGTTAGCAATTAGTACAGCATTTTTCTCCAAAATCAGAACAGACGCAGTGGCCCTGGAGGAGAGTCCTAGAACAACACCCCCTTCCTTTGCTAGATGTTAGCTGACATTGCTAGAACTGTGGAGAGAGAAGGGCTGCAGCCTATGGGACTCAACCCGCCAGCATGCAGGTCTTTTGATATTAACAATCAGCTCAGCCATACCCGTGGGTACACAGATTTATAACAGCCCTGCCCAGAGGCCAAAGGACCCTTTCCCATTTAGCCACATCCAAGAAGAATTAGGAGGCTAAGTTTTATAGGGAGAATGTCCTACAGTAAGACAAAGGTCTAGGGTTCACTTTTTATTCAGCTCATACTTAGATTTAGAGGGGAGAAAAATAGTTGCTAAGATTCTATTTGCAAATGGCCTTAACAGGGAAATTTAAAAATATAATTGTAAATCATTGATACTAAAAGAAAAGCTTCAGAAAAGCAAAATGTTGGTCACTGTTAGGCCCAACTGACAAGACAAACAGACCCCGCTCAGCCAAGATGAGCCATAGAACTCAGCAATCTTTGCCAAGGAAGAATATTTTCAATAGTATTCATGGAATGCTTAGTTTTGCACTTTTCTGGTTTCAGTCCACGGACACGTAGGAGTTACTATAAGTCTCCTGAGTCTTTTGTCAAATCACTTTGTTTGAAATTTAAATAGATCAGGCCTTGGCCTTTGGAACTCACCACGCAGCAGGGCCTCTTTAACATTCAAAAAGGAGGGAGGTGTGTTTTGTTCTCTGCACTCAGTGAGGTGGGGTTATGGAACCCTCTGGGCTAACCATCAATTCAAGTGTGTATTTGAGGGCCAAACAGATAACATCCAAAGAGACAGCAAGGTCCTGAGTTCAGACTGCCTTATCCACTTATCCTAAAAAATAATAATAATAATAAGCCAGGGATATAAAGAAGGCAGGAATCTTTCCCCACCTCCTCTCACCTTGTAGCTTCATAACCTGAGTACTAAAATTATCTCAACAGAAACTTTTTATACATTTCAAAACCTATCTGACTGTGGTAGTTGGCAGCAACTCTAAGGGATGTGGAGGATGTGGGAAATATCCAAGAATGTAGGTCACCATCCCAAATGACCCATGAGGTTTCTTCTTGTTCTTTGAGGCTGTAGCCACAAAACGTATGCAAATGCCAGTCTTTGAGTACAGGTTCTCCTTAACTATGGCTTCAACTATTAGGCATTTTACTGCATCCTTCACTGCCAGATACAGTCTACCTTTTTGCCATTGGATTTGAACTTGGAAAAGCACTGTACTATGAAGCAAGGCTTGCCTGGGGAGAATGAGGAGGAATGCATCGTGGCACCACACCCACTGAGCACTCAGTAATTGAAGCACTACACCAGTTGATACAGGTAGAGATTATTAATCACTAGGGAGAGAAACATTATGCAATACTCCTGAGCATTCATTGGCTCAAAGCACAGAAATGGGAGAACAGGTAGAGCAGCAAAGTCTCAGCCACTCAGAGGTAAAGAAGACAAATGATGCAACAGCAGCCTGATGAGCAATGGTAACTCATGGTTCTATGGGACTTTTCATCTTCAGTGTTCGTAACACTTTACACAAGCTTTATCTAATAACCTTCCTTGTGCCCTGTAAGGTGTCAAGGCCCATTATCCCCAATTTGGTAGATGTGGAAATAGAGACATAGAGAGGTTAATTTACTCCAGGTGATTCAGTGAATCAACAGCAAAACCAGAAGTGGTACCTGTTTTCCAAGTCTCAATCAGTTTACTTAAAGATAGTCAAACGAAATGTTTCTACTATTGTCATAGCTCATGTAGTTCTGGATCCCTCTCTGGCATTTTATTGTTTATTTGACCTTGAGCAAATTGTTTTACCTGTTTGAAGTTATCTGCAAAATGGGTATACCACTTGCCCTGCTTATCAACAAGATTGTCGGGGGTTCATTTGAATAGATATGAAATTCCTTCAAAAGCCATGGAGACTTTTTTACAAATATTTTATTATTTATTTTCAAATATATGGTTATTTCTGATGCATAGTATTTCTGGCAGTTCAGAAAAACAAGACTTCTATATGAGTTTTATTTAATAAAAGTGTGATGCACTTGAGAATTAGGCTTTCTCTCTCTCTTTAGGTGATAACAAAAACAGTTATATTTTTAAAAATGTTAAGATGGAAAATTTCTTTTTTAAATGAAAGAATGAACCTTACTTAGCACTTTGCTCAGTGATGCTAGGCACACAGTATCTTTTTAATATTAAATGGATGGATTCACTCTGTGGATAATAAATTCAGATGGTTGATATTATGGTTGACGTCAATGTGTGTTAGTTAGATTTTCAGATAAACCAAGACCTAAAAAGCCTACAACTCCACAAATAAAAAAAAATTGGGGTTTTATTATTCAATGTCAATCTATCAATTTTTATAAGGCACACGAATATAATGCACTAGACAGTTACCCAAGCATACCCATGCATATATATTTTAATATAATATTGGGATAAAACTTGAAACTTTTTCATATAAATAATAAAGATAAAGATGTATATTATATTAAAGTCCTAAATCATATAATCTTCCTGTGACCCTCAGGGGTTTATTAATTCATGTATTTATTCATATATTTAATGATTGTTTTCAATGTGCCAAGCATTGTGCTAAGAACTCTGGTATTTGTTTCTTTCAAATCACTTGTTCTTTATCTGTTAGGTGCCCTCTAGTCAGTTCTGACTCATAGCAACTCTACAGAACAGAGTAAAAGTGCCCCATAGGGTTTCCAAGGAGCAACTGGGGATTTGAACTGCCGGCTTTTTGTTTAGCAGCTGAGCTCTTAACCCCTACACCACCAGGGCTTCTAGTCTTTATTTAGTCTCTCAAAAACTGCAGTTTTATTGAGTTACAGTTTTTGTCTGAAGGTTCAGAGTCATATCAGTTTTAAACCTTAGGCTAAGGTCATTCTGGGTTACATAGATGCAGACGCCCATCTTCAGATGGACTGGAATTGTGAAGGACTAGCCTATTTGATTTTGCCTAATGATGGGTTGGGAAGTAGGACGCCTCCCCTCAGGGAACAGCCTCGTCCTCCAAACGGAAGTTGTATGTGAAGGAGAATAGGGACAGCCCTGTGAGTTCCTGATACAATGTTATGATTTGAAAGGCCAGGTTTATGTTATTTACAACTTTAATTATGTCTTTAAAAATGGAATCACAAACATTTGCTTAAAAACTACAACAGTAAAAAGACTTACTTTAATGAAGTATCACAAATATAAGATTTGTTTCCTTTCCCATGTTTTCTTTATTCATATGTGGTTATTTAATTACTTTTGGTGATGTTTCTGGATGTGCTTCTCTCCATTTGTGCTTTTGTCATAGTGTTAAATTCTTGTCATGATGTTAAACCAGAATAATTATCATTTGCGTGATTAAATGGCCTGATAATTATTCTACCAATGTAACTCTGTACCCAAAAAGTTAAGAAAAATAAAATGCCTCAAACAAGTAACTCCATATTATGAAAGGTCGGAATTTTCCTTTCAAGATTTATCATTCATCTCGTCACTGGGGTAAAGACCAATTCCTTTCACCTGGAAACACAAAAATACCACCTAAGCTGGGTTCTGACCTGCTTTGAGAAAAACACAAAGAAACACAGTGGAAGTTCTTCAATTCTACCATTACTGTAATATCCACAGATGTCACCAAGGCAGCCTAGAGAATGCGTCCTGAGCCTAATGATGTCAAATGGAAGTAGCTTCATTACTGAAAAGGCTGACATTTCTTCCCTCACTAATACGATA
Source organism: Trichechus manatus latirostris (assembly GCF_000243295.1). NCBI lineage: Eukaryota > Metazoa > Chordata > Mammalia > Sirenia > Trichechidae > Trichechus > Trichechus manatus. Next base: position 6,039,834 of record NW_004443977.1, on the reverse strand, counting down.
AACAGAAAATTACACTCCTTCAGATAGTGCCAATGAGCAACATGCTCCTGAATCTATTACGGAAGTGGGTAAAAATCCTTCTGTGGTGGTGAAAAAGGCAAAGGAGTAAGGGAGGATGTTGGGGAGGGGAACCCATTATTGGCTAATCAATAAGTAAAGAGATAGAGGGGAAGGAACGTGAAAGAGGAGTAGCAGAAGGAAGAAGAGAAAAGAAACATTGGAAATGTGTAAAAAATGGATGGAGAATGGAAAGGAAAGAAGAAAAGATGGAGAAATACAGCAAAATAAATATTAGATAGGTTAGAGAAGGTGAGGGAAGAAGAAAAAGGTGAGGGAGAAAGTGAAAATAAGAAAGGAAGGAGGCAGGAAAGAGAGACAGACAGATGTAAGAAACGTTTTGTTCCCAGGAGTCAGCAAACTACATCCCATGGGCCAAATGTGGCCTACCACTTGTTTTTATAAATAAAATTTTATTGGAATACAACCAGACCCATTGATGTACACATTGTCAACAGCTGTTTTTAGGCTACAATGGCAGAGTTGAGTAATTGGGATGGATACAGTATAGCCCACAAGCCTAAAATATTTACTATCTGGCTCCTGATGAAAAAGTTTGCAGTCAAATTCAGCAGTTCCCAAGCTTTAATGTGCATCAGAATTACCCAGAGGGTATGTTAAAACACAGATTATTGAACCCCACCGCCACCATTTGTGATTCAGTAGGTTTGGGGTGGGATCTGAGAATTTGCACTTCTAACAAGTGCCCATGTGATGTTGATGCTGTTAGTCCCACACTTTGGGAACCACTACTCTGCTCTTCAGGTTGCGTCACACTAATATTGCCCTGAGCAAGGACTTTTGTGCTGGAAGACGAAGAAAAATAAAACTTGATCCCCCTTTTAGGTAAACATAGATATATTGGTTTATCTAACAATTATTGTCAAAACATGTTGTTGTTGTTAGGTGCCGTCGAGTTCGTTCCAACTCATAGTGACGCTATGTACAACAGAACGAAACACTGCCTGGTCCTGCGCCATCCTCACAGTTGATGTCATGCTTGAGTTCATTGTTGCAGCCACTGTGTCAATCCATCTCGTCAAGGCAATTTCTCTTCTTGCAAAGTATAGAATTTTAAAAATTCTTAGAACTGAATCTTTTTATAATACTGGTTTCATTCTTAAAACAAAGAAAAATGAATTTAGTTTAAAGCTTAGCCAATTAGTGGTTTGTTTTTAAAAGTTTTATAGTTTGGTTTGAGACAAACCCCTGAAATAACCGTGGATTGTGTCAATGGTATAATGGGACTGTGTCTATAACATGGACTATATCCATTTTATGAGAATGACCTCTCCTCACCCATGGGTGGCTGCTCAGATGACCTCACTGCCTCAGCCTGGAGACCTGAGAATCTAAGCCATATGTAGCTTGAGAATTTGCTTACCCTACCCCCTATCCCTCAACCCCCTACTCACTCCACTCACCCCATTTTCAGACTATGCTGGCTGGCATCTTCTCCTGAGTTTGATCCCGTCTTGTGGCAATGGCCCATGAAACTGGCAAGTCTTTCAGTAGTTTTTCTCTTGGAGATAGGTATGAATTATGTCCTGAGTATGAGGTCTTTGGGAGTTAAGGCACCACAGACTTTATTCTGCCTGAACACTCTGTCCTAAGACCCTGAGATCTGATTTTCATCTGCAAATGGCACCATGGTTTCGCAGTTAAGATCTGCCTTTACTTGTATCCTTAACTCAGTGCTCTGGCTGTGAACAGGGACAACCAATTGTTAGCTTTAGCTTTGGGTTCTTCAAGTTGGTCTATGGTAGATTTGTGAAGGATAGAGAAACAGTTCTCTTTTTCCTTCATCCTGGCATTTGGGAATATAAAGGGAAACATAATTTTGGAAACTGAAAGTGTCAGAGACACCTTCAGAATAGAATGAGTTCCAGTTAAAATTAGCAGCTCTAAAACGTGTGATGACCTGATTCTGCCATCGCTCTGGTTGGTTACTTCCTTGCACACATAACCAAAATGGGCAGAAAATTGAAAAAATTCATTTTTTTTCACAAGAAAGCTACAATGAAATATAATTCTATTTAATTCTGACTTATTAGTCTTAGAGGATTTCCAGATTTTGTGAAAAGTTGGTGTGCATGGGAGAGTATATTATGGATGTCAAGGAAAGATGAATGATGTGAAAGTGTGTTTCACACCTAGCATAGTACCTGGGATACACTAGGTGCTTAATAAATCACTGCTATTGTTCTTGTTTTAGCATGCTCCCTTCCCTTATTGAGTATACAGTCCTTGGTTAAAAGATGATGCTAAATAATACAGGCAGTCCTCATTTTGCATGGTATTGCGTTAACTGAAACTTGTGCATACCTAAACCAATTCCCTATTTGCACGGTCCCCTGGTTAACAGTCAAGTTTTAGTTATCATGAAACTGTACAAAATGAGAACTGTGTACTTTCAATACCATGGGAGCTTGTTTTTAAAGAAACTCTGGGATGATTTCTCCTATACAGTAGGCATATCTATAGTTAATTACATTAAAGAATGTTGTAGGTTTAATTGTAATTCTTTCAAAATTTTCTCAAACCATTTGAAAATTGTAATCAATGACAGGAAAGGTAATATTGGATGCAGATTGCCACCTCTCCCAGCTATTCTTCCCATGACATTTTTTTCCCCCTTTTTCCTTTCTTCATGTTGTGATGTGGCTTTACTTGAGCTTCTGGTTTTCACACTGCCTGGTTCAACCACACCATCACCCTGATAAGTAACATATAGCAGAGCACTGTTGCTGAAGGTAGGGTCATCTGTTTCTGTTGCCTTTCTATCTGCCTTCCATTCAACTGAGCCACAGCATGTTTGTGATGGAGTAGGAACAAGCCCATTTGTCTGAGTCAGGATCTGTCTAACAGAGTGGACTACTATTAGTGGTGAAATTCCACCAGAGAATTGTAAAGGTCATGCTGTATAAAGTTCATTGTGGCAGAATTGTGTTACAAAGGGATGACGTGAAAAGCTAACAGGCCATTTGACTGCTACTCTCTGGCTCATTTAGGGGAATTACACTGCAGTGAAAATACCAAAGAGAATAATTGATTTACTGCAGTTTTGATTGGGGTTTAATATTACAAGATGCATTGGTCTTTCTGGTAATATTAGAAGGTACCAGTGTGTAGTTTGGTGGGCTTCAAGTTTTCTGAGTTTTCAAAGTTTTCTTGACACTGTTGTTAGTTTCTTTATTAGTTTTCTATTGCTGCTGTAACAAATTACCACAAACTTGGTGCTTGAAAACAACATGAATTTATTACCTTACGATTCTGGAGGTCAGAAGGCAAAAATTGGACTAAGTGGCCTAAAATCAAGGTGTCAGTAGGGCCATGTTCTTTCTAGAGGCTCTAGGGGAGGATCTTGCCTCTTCTAGCTTCTAGAGGCCACCTGCACTCACTCCTTCGCTTGTTTGCTCACCCGCCATCTTCAAATTCATTAGCATATCACCTTCTAGTCTCTCTCTTTTCTTCCTTCTTTACTTTTCTTCTGGTCAACTTTTGTATTACCCCCTCCCTTTTTTTTTTTTTCTCTTTATGAAGATCTGTATTTGTTTGGATCAAATTTCTATTTATTATGTTCGTTGCTAGTATAGTAGTTCATATTTTGCCATTTTGTCCTTACCATTTTTTTACTTTTCCTTTTTCTCTTTAAAATGAAAACACATCTGTAGTGATATTCTTCTTACTGATTTCCAGATTTGTGGGGACGTTAAGATCTTGCTTCTTTTAGCTTTAAGTTTGGTAATTCCCTCATAGTTTCTGAACCTACCTTTTTTGAATTTTTGAAAGTTCATTGTCTTTGTATTTTCCAAAATGGAGAAAACTAGTGTTTTACGTCAAACCTGATTGTGGGAAGATTTCTTTTTCACAGCTCGCCTATTGTCTTAACTCATGTGTGTACAATTTTCATATTTTGTAAAGCAAATGTTAAGGTTACAGAAACCTTTACTGTTATGGTTCATGCTTTCTGTGACTTTAATTATTGGGAAAATCTGCATATTTGGCCATATCACTTGTTTTTAGTGTTTAAATAGGCAAAAAAATATTGTGTGCATAGGAAAAATAGTTTAGCTATCATGTTAAATTTTTAGAAGACCAAAAATATTTCCTGGTATGGGGAACATTGGCTGCATGCATAAATACTTTGATTTCAAAAGAAGACATATACACTGTAGAAAAATAGTTAATATGTAGTCAAAAAGAAGTAAATAAAATTGATGTGAAATATACTACCCGGGGGGGGGGGAAATAACTTTCAATTAAATTTTGGGGGTGTATCCTTCTCTATTTTTAAATATACATATATTTATATATCTTTATAAGTTTTAATTATTCTGTACTGATGTTTTCTGGCCCACTCTTTTTAAATTAACAGCACATTATAAACATTTTTCCATATTAAAAATAAATAACGACAGCATTTTTATTGCTGCACTGTATTTTATCAGATGGATATACAGATTTGTTTCTTAAATTATGTAGGCAACATCCTTGCAGCTACCCGTATTTCCTTAGAATAAATCCCAGGAACTGGGATTGGTAGGGTAATAGGCCTTTTAAATCTCTTGATACAAATTAGCAAGTTAAGAAAAATCAAATGAAACAAGAGACCCTCGAAGCCTGCTCCTACTTAGTGACAAATATTAGCTGCCGCGGCAGGATGAGTTTGAGGACTTGTCAATAATACGCCAGAAGGTAATTTCACATAATAAGAGTTATTGTACTTCTTTTTTTTCCCAGGACAAATGTGCCATAATGACATGATATATTGTTTTTTAATTTCAGGTTACCTTGCACCTCGAAATCTTCCTAGTACTGGCTTCTTCCCATTCCTGCAAACCCTACTCTGTGACACAGACGCTAAATGTAAAAACACACCTTATGGGCCACAAGATCTGCTTCGCAGAAAAGGAATTGATGCCACAGTGTTTAAAGACAGGTAGGGGCATTTCCCCAGGGTGTTCCATTTTTTTGAGAGATCAAATTTTGTTTCCTTATGAGGTAACTTGTAAGCCATCTTAAGTTAGATATACCATTTTATTTTCTATGTTTACAAATGTGGTGAATATAAACATGAATGAACAAGGTGGAAACAAACTGGAACTGTGCTTACATGGGATTAAGCATAGTCTACTTACTGAAACTTTGCTTTTTAAGTTGGGTGGCCAAGGCAGTGCTCCTTTATTTCCCTCAAAGATTCTCTATCCCACCTCAAATAGTGACACATTGCCCTAGGACTCAATCATGAGCATAAAGGTATAATCTCCTGGAAAAAGACGTATTTATATTACTTTATGTGGTGATTCCAGATATGATAAAAACTAGGAAATGCAATAAGGAAATTCAGAGGCTGGAAATTCAAAATACACCTTCTCCTCACTTATCAACTATTTCATTATTCATCATTTTGCATTTATGACAATAGTACAAAATCTGCTATATGACTATTTTGCACATTAATGATGTATGTCTGGCAGTAACGAATGCCAAGTTGCAAGGAAAGAGTAACGCTGGCTAAGATGGTTGAGGATATGTGTCAACTTGGCTGGGCCGAGATTTTCAGTGGTTTGGCAGTTATGTAATGATCCAATTTGTCAGTTATGTAATGATGTAATCGGGCAGTTATGTAATGATGTGGTCACCCTCCATTTTGTGATCTGATGTGATCATCCTCCATTTTTGTGTAATGATGATTTTTGCATAATGAGCTGGTCTTTGGAACATAACCATGTCAATAAGTGTTGAGTGGGTGTAATAAAGTTGAAAATATACATAATTGAAAAACGACCTTTAAATGAGGTTGTTGTTCATCCTATTTTATGGCGTGAGAAGCAGCTGAAGAATAAAGATAAAGAAATGAGATCATTTACAACTTGACCACTTACAACCTCAAGTTTCAGTCCTGGGATTATAAATCTCAAGAGATTCCCAGGAACCTACCTGTCTGTAGACTGAAAACAATCCTGTAATCTTGAATCAACCACGAGCTAATTTTATTAAAGATTTTTTTAAAATGTCTCTTAGGAAAAGAGCGTATTTATCTATAATCAGATATATTTGGTTCCCACATTTCCATAGTAAAATATTTATCATGTAGCCTAATTTCTCCTTTAACACAGTCGTCATGATTTTGGTCATCAGATAAAATGGATGATACTTTAATAGAAAGCAACTGCAAGCTGTTTGTTTTGGTGTAACACGTAAATATGTCAAGAATTGTTATAGGAAAATACTTGGGATGCACATAATTGTTGGGTTGCTAATTTTTACTGGTTTGGTTATTTTAGTAGGTTAACTGGGCTTGATGCTTAAAATAAGCCTTATGTTCATTCATTCACTTACTAGTATATTGAAGAAATAATAGCTGAGAAATTTCTAGGTGCCAGGTGCCATTCCAGGCACTGTGACACAGAGGTGAATAAGAGAAATTCTCTACCCTTTTGCTACTTTCATTCTAATGGAAGAATGAGCAATAAATGAGTAATCAAATAAATAACATACTACTGATGAAGGTGAGCATGATAGTGAGAAAAAAAGCAGGTTAAGAGATAGAACTTGAAAGGTAGGAACTGGAGCAACATTTTTGATAGGATGGGGAGAGAAGACCTCTGTTAGGAGGTGACATCTGGGCAGGGTCCTACAAAAAGGGCAGGGAGAAACTGGCAACAAAATGTGAGCACCTGGAGGAGAGTGTTCTAGACAAGGAAACAGCAAGTGATACTGTCTTGGTTACCTAGTGCTGCTGTAACACAAATACCACAAGTAGGTGGCTTTAAAGAACAGAAATTTATTTTCTCTCTGTTCTGGTGGCTTAAAGTCCAAATCAGGGTTTGGCCTGATTGATTCCTTCTTTGTCGTAGCCTGGGCATTCCTTGCTTCCTTGTTGTAGAGGATCCTCACATGGCCTCTGTTTTCCCCTGTATGTCCTTGTCTCTGTGTCTGATCTGCTTTTTTTATAACTCAGAAGTGATCAGGTTTAGGACACACCTTACACTGGTAAGGCCTCATTAACATAACATTACATTGCATTATGGGAGGACATTACATTACATTACATCCACAGGTATGGGGTTAGGATTCCAATACATATTTTGGGAGAGACACAATTCAATCTAGAACAGATGCTGAAAACAAGATTCCCTCCATGTTTAAAATAGGAAAAGCACTTTCAGCTAGAGTAATCAGGCAAGTCTTCATGCAGAGGTTATCCCTGAGGTGGACATTCTGTGAACCAAGTGTTAGCGGAGATACAGGAATAATTTATATCCATCATTTACAAACTGTATTACAGATCTACCTGGGCATTCTACTTTAGTACCTTTTTTTCCATAAAGAACTGAGTAACTATGAGCAAAATAGTTAACAATATCTAAGAATTATGTAAATATACCTTCCCAAAAAGAGTATTTTTTTCTATCTAATACAATAGAGAAACGAAATGATGGATTTCCCTGAGATGAGAAATTGAGTTGGTTTTGAAACCGGAATTAAACTTCAGATTTATTTTATCCTCTGTTGAGTATTCTCTGGATAACTGATCACGTCTGCTTTTGCTAGTTTCATCCTAACCTCCAGATCATCTGTCTAGCTCAAGCTTCCCATTGCTGTATACTTAGGATTTTCTCTAAACAACGTAGTAATTGGAGCTTAATTTAGAAAATTGTGTACAATAATAAAATTGCATTAATGATATTCCACACCATGCTATTAACTTTTATGCTTTATATAGCCATGCAATGAAACTGAGGCATGGTTACTGAGTAAACAGTTCCTCTAAATTGCTTCTCCTTGGTAAAGGAAGACTCACCAGCACAGCCCCATTAAGCAACACAACAGTCATTCATTTCTGTTTGGTAAATGAGGAAAGAAATGCGACCTTTGGCATCATCAAAAGAGGCCCACCATGTTTATTTTAATAGAACATTCTTCTGAAAGTCATGATCACGCTGTAGTCACTACTTGCTGGCCAGCTGCCAAGTGTTTTGATGTGTTTTTTTTTTTTTTTTTTTTTTTTTTGCAGTGGCACTAGCCTTCTGTTATTAAATTCATACTTCTCTAGGCATTAGCTTCAGGAAGAGATGCTTTAAAAAAAAAATCCAACATTGCACTCAGCATCAACTCTAAATAGCTGTCTGAAAAAAAGAAAAGATTGTATTTACAGCTTTCTAGCTCATTTGCACAAAGGATGATCCAACATCACAGGACTTACCCTTGATGTCCTTCATCCTTACACTGCCTCTAAGAATACATCGGAACAGTGGGAGCCGCTGGCTCTGCCATTGCTCACACAGTTGGCAAATGACAAAGATCATCCTCCATAGTTTACCAGGTCGTTATCTGGGAAGGGGATTCAGCATTCCTTTAGGTCCAGTGGGAGAATTCCCTTTATGGACTCGCTCCCAATTTCTGTCATGTTGATATTCATCCACGACCCACGTATTCCAAACTTATACCTCACTGCTATTCATGGCTCCTACAGAACTTGAAACACAGCTGATCAGATTTTATTCAGGGATAACTTTAAAGCACCAAGGCTTTTGCTTAATATTGAAAAATAAGGATGACTTTAGAAACTGACCTAAAGATATTATTGATAATGTAAGGCAAGTCAGAAGTAGAAAAGGAACTGGCTCTCATTTGACTATTGAGATGAAATAGTGTGTATAGGTCTCATACTGTATTAATTTCAGAGTAATTTATAACCATTTAGTAACCTTTTTATCTAGGATTAGGCAAAAAGTTAAAATTTCATTTCTCAAAAAACAAAGTAGAAGAATGTCTGAACTGCCATGCAGGCAAAATTGTTAATTCATTCAGTAAGAATGTATTGAATATGCACAACCTGCTGGAGACTACAGAAATCCTTGTAGATACTGAGATTAATAAGGCACATCCCTACCCTTTACAAACTTGTGATCTAGTGGCAGTGGGGTAGAGAAAAGTAAACAGATAAATTACTATGTAATATGGCAAATGTGATGAATATTTGTTCAGATCTCATTGTGCCCAGAATATTAGACCACAAACTGTTAATAGTTACATAGGCACCATAAGACATGGTTTCTGCCTAAGAAATATGGATCTTATTGTTGGATGTATTATTGGAGTGGAGATTGGTTTGGGTGGGGAGATGTCAGGAGAGTTCACCCAGGGGCCTTTAAGTGTGAAGTCATTAAGGACAGATAGAGTGGTGACAGTTTCCAGACTAGAAAAAGTATATTTGAGACAGGCCATGGAGAAAGAATCCCAGGATTTCATAAAAGAGCTAGATTGAGACCCTTGCATAGTTGGCTTACAGGAATAGGCAAATAGCTTTGCTACTGACTTTGATGGAGAAATTACAAATTTCCTTGCAGTGCTGCCAAATTAATCTGTGTAGAACTTAATGTATACAGTGTCATCCTCAGTCCCCTCTCCCATATTCTACATGTCCATGACACAGAGCTACCCCTTAAAACATGTCCTCATCTGCCCATCAAAGTACCTTTAAATTATACTTTTAGAAATATATTAGTTCAGGTATCTATTACATCTCCAAAAACCCTCAGGCAGGGCAACATATCCAGGTATTTCTAAATCTTAACATCTGAGCTGATGTAGACTGTTGGATTGGTAACTGGGGCTACCAGCAAAGGTCCGGATATGGAACAGAAGAGAGGTATGTTTTGAACATGGGCAGGCAGGGATTACATTTGAAGCATGGATGATCCCTGAGGAATGAAGGCCAGGATGAAATACAAAAAAATAATGGAAACAATTAAGATGCTTCTATGAATGACTTTTTGTCAGGGCTAACTAGGAAGGACAGACTGCATCAAATCATTGAGGGGGCCTCAGTGACCAATATGACATCATTATTTGTAGTTCAAAGTCAATATTGAATGTTGTTTGGAACTGAGGTCAGTGATGGGCCTAGAGCTGTCACACATCTTCTTTCCAGGCATCTTATATATCCATGTAATTATAATTCTGGAAGGAAGGGGAAAGTTTTTTTTTAGAAGTTTAACTAAACCTAAGAGACAAAAAAAGAAATGTAAGAATTTTCTTTCCAGGATTTGCCATATGTCTCTTTCCTGGTAGAAATTCCTTTTATAGGCAGAATTTACCATGGCACACACAGACACCACCTACACAGGTTGTCTTTCCTGCTCACAGGAAATACAAAGACACCAACATAAGTGCATAAGTTCTCTCGTTACTATGATATCTATAAATTTGGCATTTCACAAAAGTAACTGTTGGTAGATGTGTCTGAGAGAAAGTAAAATCTACTCTAGGCCTAGTGTTCCTCCCAGCATAATGGAATTCTTAAATCTAAGGTGTTTCTCTTTCTGGATTTACTCCAAAATAGAGCCCCATAAATGCCACTGAGGCAGAATCTGTCTTCTTTTCTTAGAGGAGAGGCCCTTAGCCATCTTTAAGGGTCGGGTCTATACATGCAACTGGGGCCAATAAGAGTTAGTTAAATAACACCGTGGACAACTTGCTGATTTCATTCAGGCCTTCCTGGATCACGCCAAGAGCTGAATTTTCTGAAGGCATCTAAGTTTTGCCTAATGTTTGAATATATGGAGAGAGGAATAGGATTTTTAGTCTCCTGAGTTGGTCCTGGGGTCCTGGTGGCACAGTGGTTAACAGCTCCACTGCTAACCAAAATGTTGGCAGTTCAAATCCTTAGCTGCTTCTTGGAAACCCTATGGGGCAGTTGTAGTCTGTCTTGTAGGGTCGCTATGAGCCAAAGTCGACTTGACAGCAACAGGTTTGGTTTGGTTTTTTTGGAGTTGGTCCTGAGGTGTGTAATTGGGGTGAGTTATCATTGAATAACTCCACTTATCTATGATAAGCTAGTGTAGGGTTTCTTAGCCTCGACGTTATTGTTACTTAGGGCTGGATAATTCTTGGTTGTGGAGGGGCTGTCCTGTGAATTGTAGGATGTTTAGCAGCATCTACCCACTAGATATCAGATGCCTCCTCCCCCACTCGTGACAATCAAATGTATCTTTAAACGTTGCCAAATGTCCTTTGTGGGGAGTGGCAAAATAGCCCCTAGTTGAGAACCACTGGTCTAGTGAAAGGGTGAAGGAAAAAATGTTAATGTGATGAGAGGCTGGAATTAAGGCTCTAATTCTGAGGAGCTTGGTCTATAAAAAACTCAAATGATAACTGTAGGGGCCACTGGCCTGTGTTCCCATAATCCCCTGGGCATATCTTTACCTTAACTCTTACCATTAATGTATTGTAATTACAGGGTTTTGTTTGTTTTGCTTTTGTTTTTGTTGTGACTTGCCGATTGTATTACATTTAATGTTTGTATTTACTATGAAAAGTCTAGCCCCAAAATGACATATAGTGGGAATTTAATAAATACTGTCAAATGAAGAAATGAATAAATACAGTAGGTCCAGTGTAAGATTATACCAGTGGTTTGTGGAGCCATCCCTGGTGCTTCCTCTTCCAAGGGCCTTTGCAGAGCCAGGTATGCAACAAAGGAGAGCAGGGCAGGGCCATTTAGAAAAAGATACTCTCTTAGCTATCAGTGGTTCTGAATGATATTCTTTATTATCAAGTATTCAGTGTTTGCCATGTGCTAAATGTCTTACTATCTGCCAAAACAGTGCTCTGTAAACTTCTTAGGCTTATAGCCTAGGAAGGGTGAAATTGATCATTGTTACAAATAAAAATTTCCTCTCATAAACAGATAAAGAAATTAAACCTATAAAATGAAGAAGGGGTTGCAGAACCGTGGGTGGCATCCTTTATCTCATTCCATCTTACCAGATCTGTAGGTTCCAGATCTATAAAATAATGCGAGTATCCAGAGTTGTTGAAGTTTCTAGTATTCTAGAGGGATTACATCTAGAGCATGGATGCCTGTGTATGAGCTTCAGCTCCATATTGAGGGTGAAGGCTGTGTCTTTGCAGTATCTTTTTTTTGTGGGTACTTTGATCAAGAACTAATATTGGTGGATGCCTTTGGTGACAGGGGCCAGACAGGACCTTGATACACACATTTCATATAATGCTCACAATAACCTTGCTAGGTAGATATTGTCATTCCTAATTTGCAGTTGAGGGAGGCAGTGGCTAAGTTCTTTTAGGAAGAGGCAGACCCAGGATTCCAAAGGCATCTTCAAACTCCAAAGCTTTTTCTGCCACACTCCAGCAACACCTTCTCTTTGATTCAATCAGCCATAAGATCTTATGGTCAGTACTCTGTTAGGTGTTAGGGATATAAAGATGAATGAGACATGGTGCTTGCTTTCAAAGATGGCGCAGCCTGGAAGGGCGAAGTGGCAGGAATAGGCACACAAACAAACATGCATGTAATAAATTATATAATATTTATGTACAAAGCACTTAAATTGTGTGAAATAATGGGAAGGATACTGTTTCTCACCTATAGCTATACGAAACATCCAGTGAGTACTTTGTCTCTAAGCATAATCATGCCAGTGACTTAACTAGAGTTGGTGTTAGCCAGTGAGGTCATTCATGGTGTCACACACACCCCCATGCTAATTACTACAATATTGTAGCTAAAAGACCAGAAATTGTGACAAAAATCAGGGACTATAAAAACACCGGCAGCGATGAAAATAACAGTTCCTGCTTGTAGCACGTGCAGACGAAACCACATGATTCAGAGCATCATTGTAATTAAGTAATAATGACAGCTCTGACCAGACCACCTTAGAAGGTTCAAAAAGTAAAGTAGCATAGAGTTTTAGCCTTATAGGTATAATGATACATGTAAGGTGGGCTTACGAGAAAAAATTTTGTTGTTATAACTAACTACAGGGATTTTTTTTAAAATAAAAAATAACAAATTTCTGCTGAAACACCGCACAAAAATTTTATAGACAGTCATTTTGGTGTCATCCCCTCTGACAGTGTCTCCTGGTGTGGTCTGCACCACACAGTGACGCCCCGGATCATGCTCGTTAGAAAGTTCAAATGATGCCATTAACTCAGTAAACCTAGCTGCCTTACTAAGGCTCTCCTTTAGTAATTTAATAAGAGGTTCATAGAATTAATTACCTTTGAAATTACCTTAGCTTTAATTCATCTTTTTACCCACAATACTCTCTGTTGTACATTTATTTTGTGGTTTCTATTTTCAGAGTTTAAAGAGAACAGTTGTGCACTGGGGGTGTGGACAAAAACTACTGCATCACATATTAAGAGCAAAATAAGGTGATAAAATTAGGGAAAATTTGTAGGCAGAGGAGCAGCAAAACACATAGTACTCCGAGCTCTCATTACCCCCATAGAAAGGTATGCAGAGGCCATGTAAAAGGAGATGGACCCCTCCATCCCCCCGACTCCCATGACAGGAAACCCTGTAACCATGGGTCAAGGAAAGGTCTTGTTAGAAAGAAGGCCTCCGAAGTTCCTTGTCTGCAAGCAGCAGATCCGCTGTTGAGCAAACTCTGATCTGCTGAGCCAGCTACCTGCTAAGCTACTAAACTGAGAAGGAAATAAGCTTGTCTTTGCTTGGTGTTTGGAGAATGCTTGCAGGTGTGGTTTGGGAAAATGGACAAGGTGTCCTCTGTGGAATAGATACGGCCTTTGCTTCTCCACTCTTTCTTAGTTTCCTATGGCCTCGTCTTCCTTCCCCCCACCACTCCCGTTTATTATTGTCTGTGTTTCCGCTTGCTCCTTCTTTGCTCATTTTGACCTATGTCATCCTCCCTCTGGTTTTTGTCTCTGTCCTTATTCCTTAAAAATTTTATGAAGGTAGTTTTCCCTTTATTTGCAACATATGTTGATATTCAGTAGTCTTCCTTATAGCATTTTGAGCTGAACTAAGAAGTACTGAGAAAAATAAAAGTAAGCCTGAATTTCTCCAACTTTCAAAAACTTCTGTTTGAGAGAAGGGAAAAGGTTCAGGTCAGTTCTTATTTTTATCTGAACAGTTTTCTCATCCAAATAGTCAGCATAAGGAATGTAAGAAGATTTAGGGGAATATAGTCATGGTCATGAATAATTCAAATATACATTAAGAATGCAGAACTTTTGGAACAACCAGTACATTTTATGGAGAATATTGGAAAAACACTAGGGAGTGAAAACAAATATCACCTCTCCTTATTGTTTTTATAAAAAGGACACACGCATACTCGTACATACACACACACACAAATCCTTAGATTTTTCTCCTATTGTAAATCACAAAGTACCCTGGAACCAAGAAGTAGATCTTTTTTCTAAAGAAGCAGTCAAATTTAACCACAGTAGTAAGCAGAACTTCTTATTTTTCCAGTATTACCTCTCTATTTCCATCTTGATGTACCTTAATTAACTCTTATAAAGGACTGAACAAGATTTATCAGCTTTTAGGAATTCTGAAAAATATTCGCATCTAGGCATTTGGACTGATTTCCATTTTGAAACATGCACATTTTAGTTTAGGCATTTTCTTTTAGATACATCCAGTTTTCAAGAAAAATGAATTTCTCACTTTTAACAGTAATCAATTAAACAGGAAGTAACTTAAAAATAAAAAAAGAGGGTTACTAAATCATGGAAAGGTCCAATCATGTTTCCTTCCAAAAGATTGCACAAGGATTCCTGACACCACAGTGCTGTTATTACTGCTTTGACACGTTTGGCACAACTGAAAATCTGCTTATACGGCTCTTCCTTTAACACCTGGTATCACCTGTGATGACCCCCACCAGAGTGCTTGGCACAGACTCGATACTCAGTAGATGTTTGCTCTTTACCTTTTCCCTTGAATCTATTTTACAAATATTCATCTTTTGCAGGCGTCAATATTTCATGTATAATTTAACATATAAAACTTGTTTTTCGTTTCCCATTGACAAATAAGCAGACTTTTGTTTCGGTCTCCAAAGCACCTTTGAACTTTCATCTATTTGATATCATCACCTTATGAAAAGAAGGAAATTATCACAAATACTTTCAATATTTAGCTCTACAGCCTTTCTAAAATAATTTTCTTTCCACAAGATTAAAGTAAAAATAACTATTTTAAACCTCATGCTGGACCATTTTCTCTGAATAAAAATTTACCTTGTAGGAATCTTTATGTATTCTCTCGTGTATGGTTAGATAAATTCTTCCATTAAAATCCTGGAAAGTACATTAAAAATTTGAAAGTCCTAGGAGAGTCCTGGAATCTGCTACATAACAGATTGCTATAACTAACTGAACTTAATGCGGGTGAAGTTACAGAGTTCTTACTTTTTCTTCTCTAGTGAAATTCTGACAAAGTCACCCAACCTGGAGGACAGCAATTTATCACTCCAGAGAACTAAAGTTCCAGAAACCAGGCGCACATCAGTGGGTAAGTTATTCTCTTCTGTAGAGTTTAAAACAGGCCTTTGGAAGAGCCAGTGAAAATCTAATGTTTAAAAGCTGTATACTTTAAATTTCCAAACCAAGATGCCTAGAATATCCCTAAGAGACCTAAATGTTCCTATGGCTGCCTGAGTGTAGTGGCACAATTATGCAAAGTTCTTGAGAATAATTAGAGATTATGTTCTTACGAAAATACTCCATAGGAGCAAAAAATCTACATGGTACTAACATGATGTTGAGGATTGCCCTCTTTTCCAGACCTGACTAGGGAATCTTTGTTATTCTTGTTTTTGCTACCTGTTGTCAAGTTGGTCCTGTCTCATGGTGACCCCATGCACAACGGGATGGAACCCTTGTGATCCATAAGGTTTTCACTGCCTGATTTTTGGAAATAGATTGCCAGGCCTTTCTTCCTAGTTTACCATAGTTTGGAAGCTCCGCTGAAACCCGTTCAGCATCAGAGCAACACACAAGCCTCCACTGACAGGTGGGTGGTGGCTGCGCTTGAGGTGCGTTGGCCAGGAATTGAACCCCGATCTCCTGCATGAGAGGGCAGAATTCTGCCAGTGTTGTCGGCAATTAGATGGTGGTGCGATGGCTAGCAAGCACATGACAAAAATTACTGAAAGGAATCTCAGAAATCTATCCAAACTTTCCGTTTTACAGATGAGGAACGTGAGGCCCAACAAGGTTAAGTACTGTGTGCATGCTCATACAGTGAATTGGTAGCAAAACTGGGACTAGAATGACTGCCAGTACTGTTTCTGCTACACTCTTCTTCCTCCCACTCATTGCTCAGTATCATAGTCGTTTTGTACCTACTTCACATCTAACCTAGTGACCTCAAACTTTAGTGTGCAGAAGACCCTCACGAGGAGCTCCTTAAAAATGCAAGTTCCTGAGCTTTATGCCTAGGTGATTTTGATCCAGGTGGTCTTGAGAAACACTAATTAGAAGCTACAAACTGAGATAAAGTGTTGAAATAGCAAGACCATTTTGCATTCACTCAACAAATATTTATGGAATGCCTGCTACCATCTAGACACAGTTGTAGGTGCTGGGAATATATCAGTGAACAAACCAAGGATTCTCATTCTCATGGAGCTTACATGCTAGTGTGTGTGTTAGCATGTGGCTTGTGCTTTAGGGGAAAAAAAGTAGTATCTTTAAAAATACCAGGAAATATTTAAGATTTTACGATATTAAATAACATTCCAATACGGGTTGGTGAACCAAATGAGAAATGTTCTGTGTTTATGTAGTGGAATATGGTGGTGAATGGTTTTGAGGAGTTAATGTTCTGTTGTGAATGATCTGTGGTTGTTTGGCTGAGTAGGTGAAAGCACAGTAGAAATAAGGTCATGGTGTTGTGGTCCAGTAAGCTTTGCTCTGCCTAATAGCCACCGATTATTTTTCTCACACTGGCCCGTCAGGTCACAAATGTATTGCCTCGGTCTAAAAGAAATAAAAAATAAATTCTTCAGTCTTATGAGTGCTCAAACAAAGCCCAGGCCCTACTTATGATGGGTCACTGGTATCTT
Organism: Trichechus manatus latirostris; assembly: GCF_000243295.1. NCBI lineage: Eukaryota > Metazoa > Chordata > Mammalia > Sirenia > Trichechidae > Trichechus > Trichechus manatus. Next base: position 6,022,909 of record NW_004443977.1, on the reverse strand, counting down.
TGAATATTAGGATTCTTTGCTGTGAGGATAAGGAAGTATTTCTGTCCGAAATTTACCAAAGTTAACATACTGACTTAATGAACATCCATACATATGGATCTAGTCTTCTGGTGAATGCTCCAAATCCAGAATATTTTGCCACTCTATAAACAGTATTCGATGAGAGCACTTTGGGAATTACCTAATTAGAGTCTAATATAGTCCAGACTAATTGCTTTATCCCAGGTATTTCATCTGAAATCTTATTCAGAAACCACTTTGGGGAGGAGAGAATTTATGATCCTACGCAGATTTCAGCCTCTTAATTGAGTAATTAGAAAGAAAACCATTATCACCAGATGTGCACTGGCAGATCCTTTGAACAGATGTTGGATATGATGGATCTACGGAGCTAGTGGAGGCACCTCACATCCTCTAGGCCTGTACAGAAATGATTCAGTTTATTGGGCAGTAATATTGGTGATGCAGTTTAATGACACAAACTGGAATGAAAGCAAATGACATCTAAAGGATTGGAAAGAAACCAGGAGCAGACCAAAACCATCACAATTTTATGCGAAAAGAAAAAGGCATGGTATTTGCCATTTTTCTAGTACGAAACTTTCATAGAAGATAAATATTTGAGCATGTTCTTGCTGAGGGGTATATGAGGGTAAAAGTGGTATTTATGGATTCTTATGTGATCCTGCCCTTTCTGTGTGTGTTTGGAATGCTGATCTGTTCTTTCTCTTACTACAGCCACAGTGTCTCCCATTCCAAGTCCTGATTTGCAAAGTACGGGAACAGATACTTTCAATTACAGTCAAGTGCTTGCGCAGCTCCTTCGTTTGGAAAAGGTAACTTCACGCTGGTTTATAAATGGACAGATAATAAAAAGCAGTCGAACAAAGACCTTATAGGTTAATAGGGAGTTTGGAGCACCTTGCCAATTTGGAGTAATAGCTCAGGGACACTATTTTTCACAGGAATGCTTTAATGAAAAATGTTAATTCTGAGGTATTTTTGAATTCCTTAAGTTCTCAGGTATTTATTTACTTTTCGGTTAAGTTCCTTAATCAGACTTAAGATTTTCATTTAGTAAGACAGAAAGTGGCGTTATGTGTAATCTTTTAATCTCAAGCTGCAAACCTGCTGCTCCATCCACACTAATGCCTATGGAAGATATCTCCACAGAGTAAAAGAAATCTCTCTCTGGCATATTTAGAGATCTTACCTATAGATTTCCTTCTGTTTGCTAGTGATCATCCACTTTAAGATTTCCTGGGTTGCAAGATAATAAACATAATTTCCATCAGAAGTGTAAGCCAAATTTGTGTGTGTGGGTGTGGGTGTGGGAGTGGGTGGGTGGGTGTGTGCACGCACGTGCATGCATATGGGAACTCTGAGAAATTGAATTTGAATGCCTTTAGGCCAAACAGGCCCTCTTCTGTTAACCACAGTCCCCATTTCTCCTTATTATGTTTCATCCAGCCAAATTCATACTAGTAAGTTACTTACCTAGCCCCTCAGCGCTTTGAAATAGAGAGACAGTATCTTCTCTCTCTGTCTCATTAAACCCATTGCCGTCGAGTCAGTTCCGACTCATAGTGACCCTGTAGGACAGAGAACTGTCTCATAGGGTTTCCAAGCCTGTAATCTTTACGGAAGCAGACTGCCACATCTTTCTCCCATAGAACGGCTGGTGGGTTCGAACTGTCGATCTTTCGGTTAGCAGCCAAGCGTTTAACGACTGCGCCGCCAGGGCTCCTTTTCTCTCTAATTACTATCTATCTATCTATCCACACAAACACAAGCGTTTCTAATAATATAGCCATGTCTTATGTAGTAGACATTTCTTCCATCTGAACCAGGGGGAAATGTCTCTCATCTTTAATGGTATTCCAGTGACCATCACCACTGCTGGCCTGCTGGCTAGTATATCTCTATTAGTTACCCTTGAACTAACATTCTGTGTAACTGAGGCATCTCAATAAACTGGTCTATGTAAATTAGCCAAAAAGGACAATACAAAAATGGATGCCAGAAAAAGGCACCATACTTATCAAGGCACCTCTGCCAGTGCTGGCAAAAATATAAGGTTTTCCCGTTCAGTCAGGTCTAGCTGTTGAAAGTCTGGTTTATATAATATTGGTGGTCCCTAAGGCACCCTATGTGGAGTAAGAAACTCCCCAATATGCCCAAGTAATTCCAGTCTAAAGCCTCCTCAAATCAGGCTAGTGTGTAAACTAGGGGAAGTTATTCTATTCCATTCTAATTCTCCCATATTGGTTCCTAGAAGCACACAGTCTTACGATGGATGAGATAAATTATTTGATATCCAGAATGGCAATGCTATTCTCAAAAATACCACTTTATTGTATTAAAACTCCCGAGTTCTCTTACTCATATGAAATAAAAATTTCAGAATTTTGTGATGCAGCACAGAGCTATATATCCAGTGATAATAAATCAAAAATGAATGTTCTGTGTATAGACGCATATTTTTAGCGTAGCTGGAGCAGGGAAGGGATGTAAAAATTAGGATGACATATTGATGCCTGTGTCAGCACTCTCTCTGATTCCTCTTTCTTTCTCTTTACGGCTTTCTGCAGCCCTTGCAAGAATGAGTAGAGAAATCATTTTGGGGTGAGTTTATGTATAACGTTAGGAAAGAGATATGAATGAATGACTAGAAGACCTCACACTTATAGTACATCCTAGAATAAGTGGATCTTGCCTTATTTCATTACATTTAGAGGTCAAGCCTCTAGAAAGCAGAGTGTGGATTTTGTGGTGTAAACTGAGGGAGTGGACAAAGTTGGCCTTCACTTCACAAACTTATAAGAATTCATTATTCAGAGGGAGCTCATAAGTATTACAACTAAGTAGTGTCTGTAAATCCCTAAACTACTTAATAATGGTGAATGTGATCAATATTTATAGGAGAAAATAGTGCTGTACCTGCAACTGAGCTGAATTGTGAAATATAGAGGAATTATCATGATTCCATAATGAAAATGCTTTCTAATTATTGCTCTTGGTAATTATACTTACTTTAACATATATGTATATGTATACATGTGTATATATGTATATGTATGTTTTCCTTGTCTCTTTCTATGCATAAGACTTAAATGGAAGAATTATTTTGCAGATGAGAAGTAGTCCACGTTTGGCCATTTTTCTTAACACTGTTGATCCTGAGAATATGTAGATCCTCAGCAGCTTTTGGAGGTCTTCCAAGAAAATCACAGCTAATCTCCCATGAAGCTTCGCAAAGAATTAGGATACCTGAGTCTCTGCTGCTAAACGTCCAGGAGAAATGAAATAGGATTTTTATGCCTGATGTTTTTGGTCAGAAAATATCTAGTGCATTTAAGTTTTCTTGTCAGAGACCACAAATGAGTTCAGTTAAGCAAATCTTATAAGATTCATTTAATTTATAACAGTGACAAGAATTTACCACATTAGCACTTTCTCTTGGCAACTTTTCTTGGGAAAACCCAATGTATTTTACTGTTACTTTAAGAGTACAATGCAGGACCTTAAAATGGCTATCGTAAAGACAGATCAGTTTTGTTGAAGATTAGAATACTTCAGTATCTATATATACTAACATGATTATCCTATTTTTGGCGTGCATTTTTTTTTTAGCCGTTAAAACAAAATTTGACTTCAGAAGATACACGAAGAGAAATCTGTGAAAGCTATCCCGCATATATTGCTGATCATGCCTTCTCTTGGACCACTCTAGGAAAAAATGTTTTTAACAAGTTTTGCCTTTCCAACATGTCCCTTTTAGAGTCTTCTCTCCAAGAAATAAGAAACCAGCTCTCTCAGGTGAGTGTGGGTGTTTTAATAATATGATCAAAGATATCTCATAAACAATAGAAGGAGGTATATATATTGTTTCCATTCTTGCATACATTAAGTGATGCAATGTGAGTCAAAGAGCCAGCTGATGGTCCCCTTGGACTGGGAAATGCTGACGGGAATATTTGCTCACCTTTGGCATGGATTCCTGACATAGAGGAATTTGCACACCATGTCCAGTCCTAAGTAATGCCCACTTTTCTGTCCAATGTACAAGATTGAAGTAATTTCAATGCTGAACAAAATATATTGTGCTATGGTTAATGTGGCTGCAACAATGGGCTCAAGCATAACAAGGATTGTGAGGATGGCGCAGGACTGGGCAGTGTTTCATTCTGCTGTACGTAGGATCACTGTGAGTCAGACTGACTAAATGGCACCTAACAACAAACAGCAACACCATGGTTAATATAGACACACCTTTGGAAATTCAGTATGGCTTTGCTCTATGGTGAATGAAGACTCACTGTTTTCTTTGAAAGCTTTAAGTTGACGTCACTCAGGATGTAGTGTAAGGGTAATAATTAAACTATCAGAGCCATATAATCACCAGCAGTTGGAATAATGGATAATCCCTTTTTATTTTTCTCACTGACATCAAACCTAATTTGAAAAGCTGACTTCTGATAAAATAATATATCCCTCTCCCCAAAATATTATACATTAGAATCAAGAACAGGGGTGCCAGTGACCATTAATATATGCTATCCTGAAGCTACAATGGTGAAAATAAGACACGGATGATCCAAATTTAATTTAAAAAAAAACCTCAAAACTCAAATAAAATGAAAGATCCCCAAAATATTAAGGATTCTCTTGAAAATTTGTGGACAGAAATAAATGAAACGTGTCCGCTAGTAATATTTTTCCCTTGATGCTCTAAATTTTATTGTAAGTGATTTTTATCAAGTACAGAATGCTTAAGTTACCTTTCAGTAATCTGAATTTTCTGAATGAACTGGATTAGAGACACTGCTTTATAATAACCCCAACCAGAACGTAAGTCACTTAAAACCCTTTCTTAATAACTCAGCAGTTGTGGAGAGTGGAAGGTGTAGTCAAGAATACGTTGTTCAAACTCACATTCTCAGCATGCAAGACCTTGAATCAAGACAGATCAAAAGCCTATCTTTACTAGTATGAGTGAGGGAATAAAGAAAACAGTTTATCTCTGAAGATGTTGGCTGAATTTTATGATCCAGAGGAAGATAAAAAGTCAAGGTTTTCGCTGATCTGTTTTTTTTTTTTAATAGTATAGGGTGTGATTATTAAAAAGATTAGAGCTAAAAAAATGGATTATATAGCTTCACTCACTATAAATCATTTATTATAACTAAAGTTCCTGGTATTGCAACAGAACTTTGGAAATACTTGTTTGCACTAATATGTGTAATAGTTTAAGTGTTTTCATGGATATTCATGAATATATATATATAATGTGTATTTATGTATATGTATGTTTACATTACTATGTTTTCAGAAAATATTTTTCAAATATGCACTTTAAAATATTTTGTATGAAAACAGCCTTGTTAACCAACTTTAAATGTATCAATTTCTGGAGCTATCGAAAAAAAATCCAATTACGGTTAAGAACATTCTAAATGGTTGCAGTTTCTCCAAATAAAAGATGAGTTCAAACTTAGCTAAGATCTGAAGGAATTGCTTAAGTGCAAAATCTAGACTTTTCAGATTTTCAAAGACATTAAGCTATGTGATTACAAATGCTGAAATCTCAATTTTGACCTCTTTGTGGTTTTATGTTTTAAGATATCAAGTGATCCCAACAATCAGAAGATAGTGTTTCAAGAAATGGTCAAAGCACTGTCCCTCTTCTCACAGTTGCAGAAGCAGACAGCTGTGTGGCAGCTTCTCTCTAGTTTTCCAAATGTGTTTCAGAATGCCACAACACTAAACAATCTATTTGATGTTCTCCGAAAGGCAAGCAGGTAAGAAAATGTAAGAATTATAAAGAGAATGCTCTACATTCTACCTTGGTGAGTAGTGTCTGGGGTCTTAAAAGCCTGTGAGCAGCCATCTAAGATACTCCACTGGTCTCATCCCTT
>NW_004443977.1:5871827-6016713 GCF_000243295.1 Trichechus manatus latirostris | reverse complement strand
AAGGTTGAGTAAGGATATTGTTGATGTGTTGTGAGATTGTTAACCATTGTCATAGGGCAACATTTGTAGTAACTGTTAAATGAGAAAGTATTTTGTTCTGTAAGCCTTCATCTTGAGAATAACGGCACAACTGGAAGAGCGTAGTCAGTGTCACTGAACTGTGCATGTAGAAATTTTTGAAATGGTGTATCTTTGGCTATGTGTATTTTCACCAAACAAAAAAAGAGGTTGAGAAGTTAGAGGGTTGATATGTTGTGGGGTTGTTAACCAATGTTATAAAACAACATGTGTACTTCTGTTTCATGAGAAACTATTTGTTCTGTAAGCCTTCACCTGAAGTACAATTAAAAAAAAATTTTAAAAAAATTAAAAAAGAAAATGTAAGAATTAGGTGATATGTTACTGTTTATAAAGAAATCTTTTTTTATGTTAATTGTGAGGACCACTGTTAGGTAGGTAATTTAAACAAGAGCAAAGAATTCTTCAGCACCTTATTGCAGATTTTAGCAATGAAGCTGAGTGTGTTAATTAGGCCAAGAAGAAACACACATTCCAGGTCATCAGGGGGTATTATAGGTGTACACGAGGAATGAAGGAGGGACTCTGATATTAACAATTGTGTTGTCATTGGGTATCCCAGTGCTGCTGAGTATGAGGTGTATAACAGGACCCATGGTAGATTGGAACAGTGGCCCAGACTCATTCAGGCATAACCTGAGTTTGTGCATATGGCATTTAAACTTCTGAAGAATAAAAGATTTGATTGAGTGTCGGTTGGCACCATCCAATATAAAACAACCTTGTTGCTTAGAGTTTTACACCAACCACGTCAGGGGATTGGCCTCCCTCGTGGGTAGTCAGCCTGTAAATAATCTTTCAAAGGAGCCTGGGTGGCACAAGCAGTTTGCAATTGGCTGCTAACCTAAAGGCTGGTGTTTTGAACCCACCCAGTGGCTCCACAGAAGAAAGGCCTGGTGAATTGTTTCCGTAAAGATTACAGCCAAGAAAACCCTATGGAGCACTTCTACTCTGTGACACATGTGTTACCATGAGTCAGGGACAAGCTTGACAGCAGCTATCAAAACCACCAAAAACAATATTACCATAAAAATTGTGAATACAGGTAGTCTTTCAAACTTTGTGCATTGGGTTGGCTTTATTTCACATACACAACACAAAGCTTAAAATATGTGTGCGAAAGAAACCTCTTGTATGTCCTTTCCTCACCAAAGACATCTGATAGTGGCCGGCATTTAGAGTTTAATGGATTTATATTTAGTACTGAGAAACACATGGACAAGATTTACTTTGATTGTCCTGTCCAGTTAATAAAATTTGAGAATGTTCATTAAAAGAAAACAACAACTATCAATTATTGAGTGCCTATTACATGCCAAAGACTTTACTCGACCTTATATATATATTATCACATTGAGTCTTACCACAAGCCTATTATTTAGTTTACAAATGAGGTAACAGAGGGTCGTAAAGATTAAGTATTTGCTGATCATGCCGCTAGGAGGGTTTGAACCTGGGTTTCCTAACTCCAAATCCTAGACAGCTTCTCTAATATGTCATTAAGAGCATGGTGTATCCTATTTTAAATGTCTGATGCATTAGAAGAGACTGTTCTCATCTTCCTTGGAGGAGTTCCAAGAGCCTATGTTTGTTCAGAGACCTTAAAATAAACCCTTATATTGGTACATTAATCTCATTCGATTCTCACAGCAATGCTTTCAGATTGAGACAACAGATATCCCTATCTTACAGACCCTCATGGAGATCAAATGACCTTCCCAAGGTTCTCAAGTGTAAATGGCAGATCCAGGACATGAACTCAAAAACTCTGAATCCATGTCCTCTGCTCTTTCCGCTATAGCATGCCGTAACTAAAGTACAGAAGAATCAAGGTAGCAGTAAGTTGTATTCTCTAGATAGGTCCTCACTTTAGCTCTTAGGAAAATTTTCACTCTCCCAGAATCTTGACACTTGATCCTGTTTTTCCCATTTATATTCTGTCTTAAAAAGGAAACATGTGGATCAACTAAAAGAGCAAGAATCATTTGAAATGTCTAGTGTAGCGATAAAAAAAAATTGGTTGAAATAATATTCAGACCACAGTGAGATGCCACTACAGACTCATTAGAATGGGTAAAATTTAAGAAGATGGACAATCCCAAGTGTTGACAAGAAGGTGGAACTCTCGTATATTGCAAGTTACAAGACAAAATGATATAACCAGTTTGGAAAACACTGAGGCAGTTTCTAATAAAGTTAAGTAATAGATTCATATGATCCAACATTCTATTATTAGGTATTTACTCAAGAAAATTAAAAAAAAATATGCCCATATAAAGACTTATATGTCAATATTTATAGCAGATTTATTCATAATAGCTAAATATTACAAAAAGCAAAAACAAAAACCTGTTGCCGTCGAGTCGATTCCATCTCATAGCAACCCTATAGGATGGAGTAGAACTGCTCCATAGGGTTTCCAAGGAGCAGGTGGTGGATTTGAACTGCAGACCTTTTGGTTAGCAGCCAAGCTCTTAACCACTCTACCACCAGGGCTCCAATATTGCAGAGGGAGCAAATAATCATCAACAGAATAGCCAAATTATGGTTTATTCATACAATGGAATTTAACTCAACAATATAAATAAACAGATTATTGATACACATAACATATATGAATCTCATAAATATTATGCTGGCAAAAGAACAGACAAAAAAGAATACATACTATATGTATAGATGCTGTATTATTCCATTTATATGAAGTTCTAGAATGACAAAATTAATCTATGGTGATAGAAATCTGATCAGTGTTTTTTGGGACAATTGTTGGAAGCATGAGGAAACTGTTTTAGGAAGATGGAAATGATCTGCATCTTAATTGGTAGTTATATGAGTGTATATGTTTGTCAAAACTCATTGAACTGTATGCCAAAAATAGGTGCATATTATTGTATGTGAATTATGTCTTAATAAAGTTTGATCAAAAAACAACAAATTTTTTAAAATCCCCAAATAATAATAGTAGAAAGTAGAAGATACAAAAGCATCAGGCATTATTTGGGTGGAGTAAATTATGTAAGAAAAACATTGCACTGTGGCTATTTTAAATCACTTAAAATTTAAAATAAAATTATTGCATATGAGCATTATGCAATAAAGTATGTTGTCTGGTAATGATTATAAATATTGTAAACAGTCTATATAATAATAAGAAAAGGAAACTTATTTTGGATAACTTCCATGCTGATATGATAAAAACAAAAAAATCTATAAAGTTAAAGAAATATATTTTGATAGATGTTTCAAAAGACTTCAGAGAGAGTGGGGGCCAGGTGTTATTTTTGAAGTCCTGTTCTGTTAGAAAAAGACATACTAAGTCCACTGTCATTTTATTAATGCTATTAATAACAATAATGCTGACAGTTTTAATGAGATTGTCAAGCATTCGCTCTCTGAAGCAGTTAGTTGAGGACAAGCGATCAGGTGAGTTGGGCAGAGGGCCAGGCTGGGAGAAGGCGGGCAGAGATATACCACCTGAGACTGTTTAACTGGTCTCTGTGGTTGCCAGGGTTCAGAAGCAACTCACAGTTAGAGGACCAGGAGATTCTTGGGGCAAACCTAAAAATGCCTGAGGTCTCAACTGTCATGTATGCAAAGTAGAGATAATAAAATGCAGTCATGCCTCAATGGCCAAGACAGGAAAAGGTTTGCAATGAAGAGCTTGGGTAGTACAAGTTTACAGTGCCCACGGCCTCTGGGTGGAATGTCGTACCCTCATCAGCCGCCATCTTGGGGCAAAGTTTCTGTGCCAGAAGTAAGATGATAGATGGAAAGAACAGCCTTTGAAATAGACAGACCCCGATCTACTTATTAACTTGATAACTTTATGTAAGTTATTTAACTTCTTTGAACTCTAGTTTTCCATTTGCAAAACAGGGCAAATAAAATCTATTTCATGGAATTATTAGAGAACTAAGTAAAATTATTTACATATGCATGTATGTATATGTACACATGTATGTGTGTGTATATATATGCACACACACAAGTATATATGTATCGTAATACATTAGAAACTAACTAAACCAAACCCATTGCCATTGAGTCCATTCTGACTCATAGCAACCCTGTAGAACAGAGTAGAACTGCCCCCAAAGGACTTCCAAGGAGCTGTTAGTGGATTCTAACTGCCATCCTTTTGGTTAGCAGCTGAGCTCTTAACTACTGTGCCACCAGGGCTCCAGAATGGACAAAAGCACATGTAAACTTGCTGATTGCCCATTGCCAGTGTAGACTTCCCCATCTTATTGGTTAACATAAAAATCACAGCAAGGCAATGCCAGCCAGTGAGAATATTAATTTTGAGCTACTTTTATAGTATTGTCTATGAGCCACTTGGGGGATAGAATAGTTTTTAATTAGGACAAGCGCCTTTTTTTTTCTTCAAAACTTTGCCATTTCTACAGCAAAAGGTAAATATTTATCAAATACTTAAATAATACTTATTCCTCAAACTGTGTCCCTTATCTGGATTTGATTTTAATGAAAATAATTTCCAATATTTAGTTTTTCTGTTTAATTAATTGAAAAAAAAGAAAGGTATCCCTACGTTGGAAATTGCTTTTCCTAACCGCTGAAGTCTTAATAGAAAAATATCAAACTGACGGGAACTTTTCTCCCTTATTTTAAGGGCCTAAAAAAAAAGAGTCTCGAGGCTTCAGAATCTTGGAAATGTCAAGTGTTCTGTCCTGGTTCAAGAACATTTTGTTGGGGTTTTGTGCATGAACAGACAAACAAATAATTAAATTACAAAAGCAGCATCTTGTCTTTTATGTTATAAGAACAACATTCTATACTGTAGCTATTTTCTCCTTGAGTAACCTTTTGTTTCTGTCTGGAAACCTTAAAATGCAATCTGGTTTAATTGTTTTTCAACTCGTTAGTGCTCTGCTGGTCGTGCAGAAGGTATATCCACCTGTCACAACTAACAAAGGATTCAGAACCCTCCAGAAGTCTGTTAAACATCTGCTGAAGACTCTGGACTCCACAGCTGAAGGTATTATATTTCCTTCTTTCTCTATTAAGTTTTGTGTCACAAAGCCTGTTAAAAATATAAAACAGAATGCAACTGAAATAATCATTATAGGTGATATTGTTCTTAAACCAAACCAAAAACCCGTTTTCATCATCAATTCCTACTCACAGTGCCCCTATAGGACAGAGTAGAACTGCCCCATAGGGTTTCCTAGGCTGTAATCTTTACGGAGCCCTGGTGGCGCAGTGGTTAAGTGTTCAGCTGCTAACCAAAAGCTTGGTTGAAATCCACCAGCCGCTCCTTGGAAACCCCATGCGGCAGTTCCACTCTGCGTTATAGGGTCGCCATGAGTCAGAATCGACTTGACAGCAACGGGTTTGGGTTTTTTTTGTTTGTTTGTTTGTTTGTTTTGTTTGTTTGTTTGTTTAATCTTTATGGAAGCTTACTACCACATCTTTCTCCTTCAGAGTGCCTGGTGGGTTTGAACGGCCGATCTTTTGGTTAGCAGCCGAGCATTTAACCACTGTACCACCAGGGCTCCTTATATATTATTCTTCGGTGGGCACATATGCTGTGACTAAATCTAAATCTCCAGCTAATCCAAGTGCAAGGAAAGGGAGAAACAGCTGTAAAAGAGGCTGTGACTTTCTTGAATTTTGATTTAGGTGAAAATGATCTCCTTTAGCTTATAAAACTATGCTTACATACCTTAGTATGAAATATAAACACAAGGAGTAAGCCTCAACAAATAGATTTCTACCACAAGTTTTTGACACAACAGCCTAAACCGAATTGCAGTATTGTTGCCCTCATTTCCAAACTTTACCTTTTTAATCAAGCCGACTCTTTTATTGGTAAAAATATAACTGCCTTCCAGCCATCTTGAAAATGCATGCTGGTCATCAGAGTATGACGAAATCAGTGTAAATCCACTGTCATCTCTACTAAGATGAGGGGTAGCTTGTTTCTAGTGATTCAGAAAACGTCATCTTTGCAATGTAGAACAGCCTTATATGCCACATGTATGCTAAATACACAGACACATACAAAGATTTAGGAATAAATCTATACTTCCCAAGTAACATGTTTGGTTAGCATTTATCTTTCCTGAATGAATTTAGAATTATGTTCCCTATCAGTTGAGTTTATCAGCTTTAAAATATGTAGACTTTTCCTTTGGATTACCAAGTAAGCATCCTGGTAATGAACATTACAAGCTGATTAGGCTGATAATTGACACAATAAATGTTACCTATTGGTTTTCATATGAAAAGCAGGTTTGGAAAGGCTTTGAAGAATTCTCACTGGAGGATCCAACTTACTCCTGGATACCACTTTCTTTTAGTCTAAAGCATTTTTTATATCTACAGTTATGGAATTAATGACTAGCTTGCAAGATTGATTGTTGTTAAATTTAATGGTCTTGATAAACATTAGAAAAAAAGCCTTACTCTTTAGAAAAAGTTCAGACCAGAAAACCAGACAATGTGCTAACAAATACTAATTATTTCCTCTGTATTTTTTTTTGTATTTGCATTTTAAAGACTTGAAACCTTTAAGTTTCCCCTTACTATTCTTTTCCTTTTCCTTTCCAAACTCACACCTTATAATTCATATAAAGTGATAAAGTTAATTTTTTTTTTTTACAAAGACAAAAACTCAGAAGCTCATCAGTGCTTTAGAAGCCAGAGACATAAGCAGCATTTCTTATTTCTGAGACAGCAAAACACTTTTCTTGGTGAACAGTGTAACTCAGTTTTCCATTTTTAACAATAACCAGGTCTAGTGTCTGTGAATGTGCTAATGATTTTGGCAAATATTAAGACGTATCATTGGATGGTCAATATGACGAGGAAATACATCAAAGAACTGTGTTTTCATTTGTAAAATTTGCTGTGTTTAACTTTTGTTTGTTTTTTTAATTTCATACACTTGTGACTTCCTCAGCCTGGGGGTAATGCAGTCATATTAATGTCACTTTCCAAAAACTCGTTTAACCCCAAGTCCCTACCTGCTTGAGCAGAAATTTTGAGAACTTGAAAAATCCTCGCATGTATTTTTGGGAATGCTTCAGGGAACTCATACTTGTCCTTAAAGGCTAACAAGTGACCCTAGTTCAACAGGGGTCTCTGACTCTATGTACAGATACCTGCCGCATTGCCCAAGCCACCCCACGCCTAGTCTTTGTGTTGTTTAGTGGTATTTTATGAAGTAAATGCATTTTTTCCCTCAGTTTTACACTTAGTTAAGCAGGTGGTAAAAGATCTCATAACAGAGTTGCCTGGGCCCTCTCTAATGTATAACAGGGTTAAGATAGCACTTGTAGGTCTCACACAACTCTTTTAAATAATGAAAATAATAGGTAACATTTATTGTATCAATGCTAAGTGCATCATTATCTTAAATTCATTTTATCCTCAAAACAACCCTATGAGGTACAGTTAGTATTCCATTTTACAGACAAAGAAACCGAGGCATAGGGAGGCTAGGCACTTTGCCTATGTTACATATCCATCACGTGGCAGAACTAAGATTCTCTCCCCGAAGTCAGGTCCCCTGAGCTCTTTTAGAGACTGCTTCCTTACATTTACTGTGACATATGCATACTTCCTTCCAGGGCACCTAACTGGGACGTGCAGGTACCTGCCACCACCAGACCTCAGAACTACTCCCATTTCAGTCACTGATGGAGTTTGGCGCATCATACCTGACTTCTCCCCACATGATAAACATTTTCATAACCACCCCCCATTCCTCTATGCACCCTGATTTCTACAAACGTCCCGTAACCCCTGTCTATCTCTGAGTCAACCTCAGTTGTGAACACATCTGAAGGTCTGAATGCCCCTTCCTCAGCAGCCATGAGATGCTAATAGATATTTGGCAAGAAAGTTGTCTCCTAACTTCCTGTCTTAAAGTATCAAGTTCTCAGCCCTGCCCCAGCCGAGGTCACTGTTACACGGTTAACAAGCTTTAGGGTTTCCAATTATAAACACTGGAGTTTTGAGATCAGAGATTACCTTTCTGACCCAATAAAGTCTGCTCTTTTTCAAAGTAGTGAATTGTATGAAACTACATTTCTTCATCATGAAAAGAGGTTATCTGTACACTAGAGTTCTTCTCATGTCTATGTACCATTTTTAAATATACCTAACCCTACAATTAAGAAAGAAGAAAAATCTTACTTTTAAAAGGCCTATAAAATTTTCCACTTCATTAAAACCTATTTAGTACAGTATTTCTTTCAAGATACTTTATAGCCCATAGTGGCCAGAGGGAAAAGTCTTAACTTCAGGGTCAAGTCTATCACTGATATATCTGAGGTTCATTTCCGTTAGTCATTTTAATAACTTGGTGAGGAAGACAAACTCCATACTCACATGGTATACAAATGCCAATTAACTTGCTCAGCATCACGTAGGGATTTAAAATGGAGCAAAATTTGACCTTAGAGAAGCTGTTTTATATATTTTTCATGGCAAAAGCATAAATCTCAATATAGTTCCATCTTTGAATAGTCTGTATATGAATGCCAATAAATAATAGCTATTGCCATTATTAATTATGTTTATTTATTCTGGGTGTCTGCATTCTTGGTCCTTTAAATCACAGATGCAGTGCTATGGGTACATGTTGTAAAGGAGCAATAATATTCAGCTGCACCTGGAAAACTGCTCCGTTGAACAGGAAAACTGAAAAAGCTACTCTACCGTTTGCTAGGAACAGTGCGAACGTTACTTAAACACGACTGATACAGGAGGCTGGCAAAGAGGTTTTTTATTTTATGATAGTATTTTTTTTTACACAATGCTCATTGCAGTAAACTAAACAATCAGCACCAGAAAGATGTGGGATGCTCAAATAGCTTGGCACTAGGATCTTCTAGAAGACTTTAGAATGTACTAACTAGAAACAGAACTATAATAGCTGATAATAAAACGTTCTACTGAAAGTGATTAGGTCAATATTAAAAACTACAGCATTGAAACAGACCTGGCTTATTTATAGGAATGAGTAGTGTCTGATGAGAAGACTGAAATACCTGATACCATTTTTCTAAAGAAGTTGAAGGAAAGCATTGGATTTATGGTGTTGATATTTATGCAGTGGCCATTTAAAGAATTTTTATTTCAATTTTTAATGTGAGTGCTGTTGCACACTTACTCTTTTATGATACAGCCTATGCAGCAAGCCGCATCAGTGACCTATTTAATTTCTGGGGCCATTGAAGCTGTTGAATTAGGTCTTCACATATGGTTTCCATTAGACCCAGCTTAGTGATTGCCTTCCACATTGTACACCTTCGCATTATTTGAGCCCACTCAGAAAGGCTCTGTTAACATTAGTCGATTTGCATTCATAGCTGCATTCAATTGAGTTCAGGGGCTGCTATTTGAAAAGTGGAAAATATAGATTAGTGGTGGCAGTTGTTTCCCAAAGTTACGTTCTAGACAATTGGAGGCAAAAAAATCAGTGACCCATAAGAATGAAATAGGCTTCATTTGATTAACAAATCACGTGGTAGTCAATCTTCATTTTAGTGTTCTGTAGTCATCTATGCATACAGGTTTTAGAATAAAATAATGTTACGGTTTTATACATGGAGAAAGAATTTGTTAGAAATGCATGTGCTTGGCCATTGAGATTATTTTTATTAGTAGGCATCTATTTCCTATAAATATCCTAAATGTTTCCAACAAAAAGAGCATAGCCATCTTTTGTAAAACCCTTTGGGGACTTCCGGGCAACATGACACTATAGTCAGAAGCACCACGCCATCCCTCTGCAGCAAAGATCAGAAAAACTAAGTCAAACAGAGTCACACGTCAATCCTGAAACCCTAAGCTTCAAATGAAGAGATAAAGAACTCAGCCAAGCACCAAATGGAATAAGAAGCTGACCGAGAACAGAGCATGAGAAGAGATACATACAGAGGTCCCCTATCAGCTACAACAGCACGGATCCACCGTCTTGCACTCCTGTCAGAGATCCGTGAACAGGAGGTACGAGAAAGCAGCTTCACGGAGCTTCCAGCAGGAGACAGAACAACATGTAACCCACAATATAAGCTTTCCCACCCCCTACCCTTCTTCACTCCCACTTAGCCTCCTCTGCTTCCTGCAGCCACAGTCTATTGTCTGGGAAGCACGAGCTTCCCCCCAGTGCCACTTGGATTCTACCCGCCCACACTGGCCAGCTCCACGAGTGCCATTTGTTGGCTGCTGGTGTTGCTTTTTTCTGCTTCTTTAGAGTTCTTGCTTACCTCTCACCACCTCCCCCTGCTTTCTCTCAAATACCTGGCTCCATGAGCCATCTTTGCTTCTTCCTGAAAGGCTGCAAAACGCTGCTTGACTGTGAAACTGCTTCCCGGCCCGTGCCGCCATGCTGGTGGGACCCCTAGGGTGGGATTTTTGTTTGTTTGTTTGCTCTGATTTGTTCATTTGTTTCCTTTTTATTTTCTCAGCTTGGGAGCCCCTTCTAGCCAGGCAGTACTGCGCAGCTTGGAAGCTAGTTCTTTACTCTGCACAGATGCACAGGGACATCCTTGGGGGTATTTCCTTTTTCTTGTTTCTTTTTCTTTTTTCTTTTTTTCATTTCTTTGTTTAGTTTTCTTCTCTCTCTTATTCCTTTTTTCTCTTTCTTCATGTCCAGTTTCTTGATTTATTCATTTTTTATTTTACCCTTTTTCTTTTTTTTTTCATTTTTGTTTTTCCCCATTTCTCAGTCTCTCATCTCTCCACTCCAATAGCAAGCTCACTTAGCACTCTTTTTTGTTTGTGTGTATGTTTTTGGCTCCTGTTCCTCTCTCCTCTCTCTCATTTTTCCCATACCCATCTTAGCTCCACACATCACAATCTACCCCCTCCTTCCTGTCTAGCTGCACCGTGTGCTGAACATCACACTCCCAAGCAGACAGGCACAGCCTACTGGAACCTGCTGTGCACTGATTCCCGGTCTACACTGTCAGCCCTGGTGCGTGCCACAAACAACCCATCCCAGCAACTCCCCTTCAGCTGGACCTGCCCTGCTCTACTATACCTGAGTGACTGACCCCACCCATTGGAGAAGGAGGTGAAAAGTATCACGCCCACAGATGAGCAAACAACAAAGAACGCACAGCCCGCCTTCTCAGACTTAACCAAATAAAACAAAAAAGCAGGACAAAACAAAGAAATCTACAATCAGTAAATGAGGAAAATAACCAATGAATGCCCTGAAGACAGCAGACAATATCAAAACATTTACAAAAACAAGACAGGATGGTTCCAGTAGGCATCCAAAATAAAACAGCAGATGACCTTCCAGTAGACGAAAAGGCACTAGACCTAAACGATAGGGAATGCAAATCTCTAATATTCAGAATTATCCAAGAGTTGAAGCAAAAAACAGACAAAAATGAGGAAAAAATACACAAATTCATGGAAAATACAGACAAAAAAATGGAAGAATTCCAGAAAATAATTCAGGAAGAAAATGCTAAAATACATTCACAACTAGAAATCATGCAGAAACAACAATTAGAAATCCAAAAGATAAACAACAAGATTTCAGAAATGGACAGTGTCATAGAAGGGCTGAGGAGCAGGTTTTAAACGATGGAAGATAGGAGCAGCGAAATTGAAGACAAACACTTGGATACAACTCTGAGGAAAAAATCAGAAAAAAGAATGAAGAAAAATGAAGAAAGCCTGAGAATTATGTGGGATACAATCAAAAGCAAAAATCTGCAGGTGATTGGAGTTCCAGAATGGGAGAGAAAACAGACAACACAGAGAGGATCATTGAAGAATTGCTGACAAAAAAACTTCCCCAATATCATGAAAGATGAAAACCTGACCACCCAAGAAGCTCAACGAACCCCATATAGGATAGACCCCAAAAGAAAATCACCAAAGCATATCATAATCACACTCGCTAAAACCAAAGACAAATAAAGAATCCTGAGAGCAGCTCGAGAAAAACAAAAAGTCACATACAGAGGAGAAACAGTAAGACTAAGCTCAGATTATTTGGCAGAAACCATGCTGGCAAGAAGGCAATGGGATGACATATATAAAACCTTGAAAGAAAAAAATTGCCAGCCAATAATAATATATCCTGCAAAACTCTTGTTCAAATATGATGGTGACATTAGGTCATTTCCAGATAAACAGAAATCAAGGGACTATGTAAAAACCAAACTAAACTTGCTTATTAAAGGAAGTCCTTCGATCTGAGAACAAACAATGTTAGACCACAGGCTGAATATAAGACACAGGATTGTACAAGCCAGATATCAACCTAGGAAATGAACTATTAAGGACTATGCAAAACCAAAAGAATTACAAAAGGGAACGAGAGAGGTTAATCTGTAAATGACAACAGCATCAGAACAATAAAAAAGGGAATAAATGGTGTAGGTATAGAACCTTCTAACGGAGAGAAAATCAAGCAATACCAAGTAATAATAGACTGGTTCAAATCTAGGAAGATAAGGGTAAATTTCAAGGCAACCAAAAAGAAAGTTAACAACCTACTCATCAAAATAAAGAAGAAAAACATAAAGTCTCAGTAAAAACAAAATCTACAAAAACAAAAGAAATGAAAAAAAAATCCACAAACAAAAGGAACTCAGCACGGGAGAGTAGGAGGAACGAAGAAATTGTCAGCACCACAAAAAAGCACTACAAAATGCAATCCCACTCCTAGATGCCCATCAACAGATGAATGGATAAACAAACTATGGTACATACACACAATGGAGTATTATACAAAGCTAAAGAACAGTGATGAATCTGTGAAGCATCTCATAATATGGAGGAAACTGGAGGACATTATGCTGAGTGAAATAAGTCAATCACAAAAGGACAAATATTGTATGAGACCTCTACTGTATAACTCATGTAAAAGTTTACACCAAAAAGAATATAATCTTTTTTGGTTATGAGGGATGGGAGGGTTGGGTGGGGGGTAACTAAATAGATAAGTGGTAACTTTGGTGAAGGGTAAGACAGTACACGTTACTGGGGAAGCCAGCACAACTTGTACAGGAAAGATCATGGAAGCTCCATAGACACATCCAAACTCCCTGAGGGACTGAACTGCTGGGTGGAGGGCTGTGGGGACCATGGTCTCAGGGAACATCTGGCTCAATTGGCATAACACAGTTTATAAAGACGATGTTCTACATTCTACCTCGGTGAGTAGCGTCTGGGGTCTTAAAAACCTGTGAGCAGCCGTCTAAGATACTCCACTGGTCTCACCCCTTCAGGAGCAAGGGAGAATGAAGAGAACAAGATACAAGGAAAAGATTAGTCCAAAGGACTAATGGACTACAGCTACCATGGCCTCCACCAGACTGAGTCCAGTACAGCTAGATGGTGCCCAGTTACCACCACTGACTGCTTTGACCAGGATCACAATAGAGGGTCCTGGACAGAGCTGGAAAAGGATGTAGAACAGAATTCTAATTCACAAAAAAAAGACCAGATTTACTGGCCTGACAGACTGGAGAAACCCCTAGAGTATGGCCCCCGGACACCCTTTTAGCTCTGTGGTGAAGCCCCTCTCGAAGTTCACTGTTTAGCCAGGGATTGGACAGCCTCATAAAACAAAACAGGACTAAAGAGGCACAGCAGTCCAAGAACAAGGACCAGAAGGCAGGAGGGGACAGGAAAGCTGGTGATAGGGAACCCAAGGTTGAGAAGGGACAGTGTTGACATGTCATGGGGTTGTTAACCATTGTCATAGGGCAATATGTGCACTAACTGTTTCGAAACTATTCTGCAAACCTTCATCTAAGGTACAAAAAAAAAAGAAGTATCTATGTGAGATCAAATTGACAACAGCAACTCAAAAGGTTTGATGGGAAGCCTAGGGGACAGTGAGTTGAAGATAATGGTGATGGAATAATTTGGAAAACGATAGTGAGAATAGCAGCACAACTGGAAGAATGTAATCGATGTCACTGAATTGTACATGTAGAAACTTTTGAAATGGTGTAATTTTGGCTATGTATATCTTCACCAAAAAAAAGGTACTCAAGGTCGAGAAGGGAGAGTGTTGACATGTCATGGGGTTGTTAACGAATGTCATAAAACAATATGTGTACTGACTGTTTAATGGAAACTATTTGTTCTGTAAACCTTCATCTAAAGTACAATTTAAAAAAAATTTTTTTTTTAAAAAAACCTTTTGGAAAAAAAATTCTGGAGATTTTCTGCTTTTTCTCCCTCTCCCCGTTAATTTTACCTGGGAGAGTTTTTGTTAAGCAAAAACAATAACAACAACAACAATAACCAAAGTATTTAACTAAACATGATAATTTTTAACCCATATAAATGTTACTGTTCTAGGTGGTTCTCATAATACAACACATCTGTGGAATGAAGATGATGGACAGACGCTGTCCCCAAGCAGCCTGGCTGCACAGTAAGTCTCTTTGTTTGTGTGTGTTTCTAAAGTGGTAGGTAACTTGGCTGAATAAGCAGTCAAAGCAATTCATAAATATAATTTTCTTATCAGTGTATAAGACCATGGGAAAGAAAACTCAACTATTGGGTGATCAAAGGAAGTGATATAGTTGAAGTGTAGTGAAGTTGTAACTTATTTTTTGGAATTATTCAATGGTATTTTGGATAATACAACATGAGGATCGGTTTTTCAGTTCTAAGACAGCATGACTGGATCCAGTTCCTGGATTGGTTACTTTGTGTCTATGAGGAAAATCTAGCTGGGAGTCCAGTTTCCAATCATTTTATGGTATTCATGAAAATAGTTACATGCCCAATTTCTCACGTTACTATTATTTCTTTCCATTTTTAAAAATCAGAATTTTTTTATGCCCAATGCTGTGCAAAATTTGTTTGCTTTCAGTAGTGTTCGGGTAGACAAAGTTGTAGGAAATTTCATTCTGGACTCAATGGGTCATGTAGATTTGACATCCGAGGAGTAAGCAGTGGAAGTGACCGCAACAACCGTGGCTTCTCAAAACCATTAATATAATAAAGTCCAGTCCATTACTGATATGTCTAAAGTTAGTTTCTATTAGTTACTCATTTTAATTCCTAAAGTAACTGTAGTAATTATGGTAGGAAACTCAAGCAGTTGCCTATAGTAACTGTAGTAGCAGTGGAGGTAAATTCCTGCAATTCAAGGCAAATACGGAGACTACATGGCCTCCTACGTGAAGCTTGTGCTATTGAAATTCTTTGACTTTAGTCCCAAAGGATACACTTTTGTGTTAATGGAAGTTTATACAAATAAGAACGAACAGTAGGGCTTATTTTTAAACCACTCTTCTCTTTTTTCTAAAATAGAACTACATAGTTGTTTACATAATTTTTAATATTTCATGAGAAGTTCTCCTGCTCTGGGTAAATCTAGACCAAATCCTTACATAATCACCACCTCTTGTTTCTTCTCCCACTTCATTTAAGGTGGCTGAACCACATGCATTTCATTGGTCTGTCTTGCACCTGGGCGTTATCCTTTCCTGGGACAATCAGCTACGGATGCCTGGTATCCTAGGGCAACCAAGAACACTCGGGAAATTTTCCCTTAGCCAGGCTGCCATGTTCCAAATACCTGGTTGTTTAAACATTCTCCCTATATATCATCCAAAAAAAAAAAAGCTTTTTGAATTAAGACAAAAACAGATAAACCATTGCCGTCAATTCCGACTCATAGTGACCCTGTAACCCTATAAGACGGAGTAGAACTGCCCCACAGGGTTTCCAAGAAGAAGCTGATGAATTTGAACGGTTGACCTTTTAGTTAGCAGCCTGAGTGCTTAACTACTGAATGTCAGGACTAAATGCTTTTTGCTAAAGTCAGGCATCTTTATCAGTGCCTTGGAGCATCCATAGCGTTGATAATGCTAACACTCCAGACCTGCATAGTCTTATAGCAAATGTAGTTAGTTGCTGACAGCTAGCTGACAGTTTATTAGGAAAAATTCAATACTTTTAAGATGGCTCTTGTTGAGTTTGATGAAATTAAGGGATTTCTTATCTTTGCACTTTTTTTCCATTGCTGGTTTAAAATAATAACAGAGTGGAAATACTGGCATAAGATAAAATTTTTAGGTCTGGAATTTTCTGAAGAAAGATGCTTAAAAATACTTTTTCCTTATAGCCCTTCTCATTAGTTTTATTCTAAGGTTGTTATTTTTATTGTTTTGTGTGTGCATGTATGTTAGCGCACATGTGCTCCCATTTCTTTTATTGTGGACATTCTTGGGAAGTAGGTGGGATTATGTATAAAGGATACATAAACTGAATCATTTAAAGGGATAATTGAGTGCTTATGCCAACACAGTGCCATATAGGTATGGAATCTTAATTTTCAAAGTTTATTAAATCCATTCTCAAAAATCCTGGCAATTAAATGTTATTTCTGAAAATAAGAGAATGGCTTAGATGATATCTCAAGGTCACTTCTTGCCCGAGAGATCTCTATTTGAAGCATGACAATTCACCATGGGAAATCTCTTGTGCCGTTCCATCTAGAAGGTTAAGCCAATATTTTGCTGTTAAGCACTGCACCCAGATGGAAAATGCTTCTATGCTGTAATAACTATGACAGAGAGAAATAAGCACAAAAGAAGGCAGGGCAATATCTGGAAGAGTGGGGAAAGGTAGAGGGAGGTAAGGGAGAGATGGAAAGGGAACCAGCCCACACGCGCTGGTCCAGAGATGCTTCATTGCCACTTCTCACATAAATGGCCAGTATCTCTACAGCTTCCTGTATCTCTTCTACTTATGTATTTATCCTTTCAACAGCTATTAACTGAAGTCTATGATGTACAAAACCTAAATGCTATATGTTCTGTAATGGGGTAGGGTGGGGTGGCCAGAGCATGGGATAAAAAAACAAATGGATCATTCTTTCTTGTTGTTCACGGGAGAAATAAGTTTATCTCGAAACCTATACTTATCATTATAGCCAAATAAAATAAATTATTGTAGCCAAATAAAATAAATTATTGTAGCCAAATAAAAATCATTCTCCCAAAAATAAAATAGATCTCATAGATCTGTATTTATTCCCATAACTCCGTTTGCCTCCTCTTTGATGTTTAAGACTCCCAAATTTCATCTCCAATTTATCTTTAGAATCTTCTTTCTAACACTGTTTCCCATTTCCCTCCCCATTCTTATAGTTACTTTACATCCCAAAACACTTGCTCAGGGTTTTTTGTCTAAAGACAGTGCTGTGGATACATTAAAACTACAAAAGATCTTTATTAGAGCACAGATTTGATTTGACTCAAGGGTAGCACCACAGTGCACAAAACTTAACTCAATGTAGGCATGACTTGATATTTTATGGCTAACCTGTACAACAGGGTTAGTTTTGTCATCTATCCCGCTGCTATTGGGTTTCCCTGATAGATAGTTTCTTTTATTTAAGCCAGTAAATTTAGTCTCAGAATATACTCTCCTGTCTTCCATTTGTGAATTGATATATGGTATTGATTACCCACAAGAAAGCTTTGATAAATAATGATGCTGTCTAAAAGCTCAAAAGTCTAAGACAACCAAATGCAGTATAATCAAGGGTCTCTGGCCAAGAAAATGCCTAAGCAAAAGCAAGAGACCTTTGGGAATGCGTGCTATTCTTTTTAAAAATTACTGAGGCTATGTATTTAAATGAGGGTCCAGCATCCAGCCAATTAGCCGTGCTCTAACTGCCAAGTTAGTGATTTCGTACTGTTGATTTTTGTTTTTTTTTTCCTATAGGCTCCTAATACTGGAAAACTTTGAAGATGCTGTCTTAAATATATCAACAGATAGTCCTTATATTCCTTATCTGGTATGTGTGAGGAATATCACTGACAATTTGGCCAGGGAATCACAAGGTAATAGTCTTTTTAATAGTCAAAATATTGTTCAAGATTTCTAATTCTGCTCAAAAGTAATAAATCTTTTAAGATTTTTGCTTAAAAAACAAAGAAAATAAAAAAATCTTTGTTTCCATATGCAAGTTTCAGATTGGTGATTTGCTATATGAAGGGAATATTTAATCATATTATTATATTGTTCCCAGCTGCTAGAACTATAACTGCCACCTGGACAGACTTTCCAAGTGTCCAGGGTCATTAGGGTCTCATGTAACCTCCTTGTGACACTTTTCTATGCCTTAATATTCTTAGTTGTGAAAAAATAATAAAGGATGGTAATACAGAGTTCCAAAAACAGATATAAATTACATAAACAAAAGAATTTTTGTGGCACACTATTTTTACTTCCAGTCCTCACACTCTTTATATTCAATTTTCTGCTTACTTGGACAACTACAAAGACTGAATTTACTCATACGTTTCTTTTTTTTTTTTAATTAAAATTTTTCTTTCTAGGAGATATACAATCTCCTTTTTAAAAAAAAAAAAAAATACCAAAGTAATGTTTTCAAGACTTAGTGACAAGCAAATAGCATAACAAATATTTAAGCCTGGTCTCTTTTTACTAGGCATGAATTAATCAAGGTTGGAAGGGCGTATTTTTGTGAAAGTGATTATATAATCTATTCTCCCCAAAATACTTCAACTTAATAGTATATCCAAAAGTCAGAAATAAAAGCATATTTTGTTGACAAAGGGCCAAAACTGTGTAGCACCTTTGCTAGAAATATTTTTTCTCTAAGTAGAATATCTATGACTATTTAAAAAATATGGAACTCTGTATTCTCCAGGTTCAAGGAAAGGTTAAATTTTTTACTCGTCTTATATTTAGGTTGGGCTAGGCTATTATCTTAGAAAAAACTTAGTAATGAATCAGGATAAAAGTGTCTTTCACATGGGCTTCCTAAATGATCTTGCAGCCCTCATATAAGGTAACTTTTTCTCCCTCCCTTACAGAAAATCTAAGACTCCTGCAGTCCACAATTCGATTTAAAAAATCTTTTCTTCGAAATGGTGCCTATGAAGATTACTTCGCTCCAATTCCCGAAGTCATGAAATCAAAAGTAAGCCATGAAAGAAAAAAAATGAACCTCAATACTTCCTACAGTACTCTGGCATGAGATATTTTTAGCTTAAGTTTTAAATCTGTATGTTTGTAAATACTGGTCCTATTTGACTCTGGATTGATTAATGCTTGGAAAAGGGTGAGAAAAGTATTCTGGTGCTATATAATGGTATTTTGTTTTTGTTCTGTGGAGATCTCTGCATATAATGACCCATAAGAGCCAAATTAACAGTATGCACATACATAAAAAAATGACTAATAATCTAGTTCTCATCAAGTTTGATCATTTGAAAAAGTATTCGTAATATGACTTCCAATTTGACAGCTCCTTAGTTTTCAGTCTATAAAAGTGGTTTTGAAAACTGATGTTTTAGACTTCACAAAGTACAAAAATCCCAGAAGTTGAGTCATTCTATTTTTATTATTGTCATTAGAAGCAGAGACTAACCTGTCATATTAGAATATATGATATTGAAGAAAGGGGAAGGAGGAAGCAACTCTCTTAGTTACGTAGGGCTGCTGTAACAGAAATACCAAAAATGGGTGAATTTAACCGACAGTAATTAATTTTCTGATAGTTTAGGAAGTTAAAAGTCCGAATTCAGAGTGCTGGCTCTAGGAGAAGGCTTTCTCTCTCTGTTGGCTCTGGAAAAATGTCCTTGTCTCTTCAGCTTCTGCTTCGTGGTTCCTTGGAGATCTCCTCGTGGCTTGTCATCCATCTTACCCCATCGCTACTCTGCTCGCTTGTTTAACCTCTTTTTATATCTCAAAGGGATTGACTGAAGATACACCCGACACTAATCCTGCCTCATTAACATAACAAAGACCATCAGTTCCCAAATGGGATTATAACCACAGGCCTAGAGGTTAGGATGTATAACACACAATTTTGAGGGGACATAAGTCAGTCTATAACAGCAACCTAAAACAAGTTAAAACTCTGAAGTTTGTCTGAATTGGTTTATGTTTATTTATCTATTATTCCTTTTTTAGCTCATGCATATAGTAGACAGGTTATCATGAAATTCATTTAATCTCTTAAATAACCCTATTAAATTTTGAAAGCAGCTTTCCTAGTAAGAACAGCAGTTTAATTGGATTTATGTAGCCAGGGACAAAGTAAAATTAGAACTGGTTTATTCAAGGCAAGCTGAATAACTTGCTGTATATTCAACATGGTATAATTAAGCAGGCATGCAAAACATTACGTCCCTGTATATTACAAATAAATATGCTAGTTAGAGTACCTACATTTTAGCCATCGTCTTCTACATGAATCAAAATTTCCAATGTATTTAATTTAGCACTATCTTAATTTGTTTGTGCAAATGAGAAGGAAGTTATGCATTCACCTGGAAAATTCCTACTCATTCTTTAAGGACAAGTTTAAATGTCATTGCTTCTATAATATTAGATTATCCTCTCTCTTCCTGTTTCCCAGCCCAGCTAATGACTTTGTCATCATGCCTCTATCATATTCATCCATCCATTCATTCCATCCATCATCTGTGCTCCTATAACACTAAACCCAAAGTGCTCATAATCTACTGGAGGAGATAGAAAAGCAGCCCAACAATTATAATATAGTGAGATAAGTGCTGTGTTAGGTGGAGGGACAGGATTCTGTGTGTGGAGGTGGAGTATCAAACTCAGATTGCAGAGGATGGAGGTGGAGAGAAGAAACTTCATGGAGGAGATAATGCTTAATCTGAGTCTAGAAGGCTATGTAAGACTGGGCTGGAGATGTGCATTCCAGGCATAGGAACCAGAGTTTGTAAGAAGACAGAGATGTGGACCAGAATGGCAAGTGTAGATTACCTGCAGTCATGCATCTATCTAGCTAGAGCAGAGGGTGGGAAAAGAAGTAGGAAGAGAGGTAGGATAGAGGGCTGCAAAGGGAGGCTGGGGCCTCTTTATGTTTAGTCAATGAGTTTGAAGTTGATCCTGAAAGCTGTCAATTTGAAGAAGGTGAATTTTACATTTTAGAAAGAGATCTCTCTAGGAAAACTTTGGAGGATAGATTGGAGGGAAGCCAAGTAGGCCACTTTTGCAGGAATCTAAGCAAGAAGTGATGAGAGCCTGAATTGTGGCAGAAGCAGAGATTAGAAGGAAGAGACAGCTTCCAAAGTGATTTAGGAGGTTGACACACCATGCCACCCATTGAGATGGGGCATAACGAAGAGGAGTCTCTGGTGACAGTGAGATTTCTGTCTGTTGTATCTTTTACTTTCTAGTCTCTTTGGTGAGGAGAGAAATAAACAATAAACTCAAATGATGAAAACTAGTGCTTGTAGTACAACCAATGCCCGATACCAACTAACTAAACACATATGCCAATTTTTTTGAAGTAATAAATTTCGGTTGCTTATTATCAACTACTAAATATTTAGAATAATGTAACTAATCTATTTCTCATTCTTTCCTCCTTCCGGAAAGCTGTCTCAACTTCGAAACTTGACTGAACTTCTTTGTGAATCTGAAACTTTTAGTTTAATAGAAAAAACTTGCCAGCTCTCTAATATGAGCTTTGGAAACCTGTGTAAAGAGAGTGCGTTTCATGTACAATTCCTCGAAGCAGCAGAGCTTGGCACCGAAATAGCATCCGGCTTACTGTACCATGAAAATGTCATATCTGAAAAACTAAGGAATTTGCTTACTGGGGATCCAAGCAAAATTAATTTAAATATGGATCGGTAAGGTTGTCCATTGTCTTCTTTCTTGGTGAAATCCCTTCTCAAAATACTGATATGCCTAGTTAAATTTCTTCTCCTCTTCTGTTTTGTTCCAGGTTTCTCGAACAGGCGTTGCAAATGAATTACTTGGAAAATATCACACGGTTAATGCCGACCATAGAAGCCATGCTACATGTCAATAACAGTGCAGACGCTTCTGAAAAACCAGGTGTTTTCCCATCCATATTTTAAATGCTCTCTTGTTAGAATACATGTGATTCTCATGCTGCAGTTTAAGAAAGACTTTTCTGAAGTTCCTAGCCAAACCTGCTTTTCTCTCTGCCCTTAACCCGTTGCCATAGAGTTGATTCTGACTCATAGCAACCCTATAGGACAGAGCAGAGCTGCCCCATAGAGTTTCCAAGGCTGTAATCTTTATGGAAGCAGATTACCACATCTTTCTCCCATGGAGCAGCTGATGAGTTTCAACCACCAACCTTTCAGTTAGCTGATGAACACCTTAACCACTGCACCACCACTTGAGAAACATGAAGCTTTCAAATATTGTTACTTATCTAAAGTAGACACACTAGAAAACTAGCAGAAAAATTTAAATTCACAGCAAAAAATCTTCACGTGTTTGACTAGTTAGTCTATTCACCTTTGTTTCTCTGGTATATTAAAGTGCATTAGATGATCAGTTGCAAGAGCTGGGATGAAAATTTATTTGCTACTGTGAGAATAATCTGATTTAAACTAATAAAAAAAGATGCACTGTCATCTACAGAAGTCTCAGTTCAGAACGTTCTTCAATATTCTGGGCATGATTCGTCACACAATATGCCTCTTCTTTGCATAATACATCAATACAGAAAAGAAAGGCATTTAAAATTTTGGCCAACAAGCAGCACAAAATTGAAAGGCCACTAAGTCCAAAAAAAAAAGAAGGTACATCTGCATGAGGGATATTTAATAAAAGGAACCAAAAGATATTTGCAGAATGGAGATTGCAATCTGCCAAAATAAATCAAATATTGTTTGTTATGCATTACATGACCCAGATATGAAATAATTATAACCATTGTCCTGAAAAAGTTTGAAGTTCAGCATATTGTATTTAAAAATGAGATAATGATTGTGAAAGCACCTTATAAACTTTAGTGTGACATGAAAAGTTAAGGAAAAATGGTCTATGGCATTATGTTGTGGATTTGGCAAACCTTGCCCTAAACTGACAATATTATATGATCCAAAAAGCATTTTGGATTTGTGTGGTTTTAAATCACATGGAGAGATATTTATTAAGCACATTATGTGACCAAAATCTGTGAGGAAACCATATTTTCCTTGAATCAACCTTGAGTTGTAGACATCTAAGGAAAATTTATAACCTAGAACAATCTGTTACCTTGGGCTAATGATACGATAGCAGGAACAAGTTTAAATCAGATAGAAATAGATCCTAAAGATGCAAAGACTGCCAAAACTGGAAGACATCTGTTCCCGACATACAGCTTCTCTCTTCAATATATGTTTTACTGTAGAAGATTTCTCTATGTCGGTATGACCAAAAAGATTTACATTGTAACCAACATCATGTGCTTTTCTTTTTTTTTTTTTCCTTGTAGGTCAATTAATAGAAATGTTTAAAAATGTTGAGGAGCTGAAAGAAGAACTGAGCAGAACAACAGGGATGTCCAACACGAGTGTCAACAAGATGTTGGCCATTCCTATCCCAGATAACAGAGCTGAGGTGGGGTGTGATGTATCTGTACTTACATCCACTTTTTAAAGGTTTGAATAGCATTTAGTACATGTTGAGCACTGATCAGCAATACAATGGCAACTTGCAGGCAAATCTAGTGAATTTTCCATGCAAATGATAAAAGTAGAGGCCTGATTCTTAAGTAAAAAGAGCAATTCTGAAGCAAGAGTACTGCCACTGTGTTTTCCTTTCCTTCTGTTTTTCCTTTTCCTTTCCCTAGCCCCCTTTGTCCTTTCTTGACCTCCAGATGGCTGTCTTAAATAATCAGTACCATCAATAATTCTTTATACGAGCTATCACAGTCACAGTCTGAAGAAACTTGTGCATACTATTACGATGATACCAAAGTCAAATTTCAGTAGCCTAATTGGGGGGAGAGAGGCAGATCAAACACTCACAATTTGTTGAAACTAAAATAAAAATGACTACTCATTTTTACTTTTTAAAAGTCTCAAGGTATATAGACAAGACTCATAGTGACCCCTATAGGACAAAATGGAACTGCCCCATATGATTTCCAAGGAGTGGCTGGTGGATTCAAACTGCTGACCTTTTGGTTAGCAGCTGAATGCTTAACCACTGCACCACCAGAGTTCCCAACAAGACTTAGCATTTAAAATAGATGTGGTCAAAGGAACTTTGGGTAAGTAAACATTCTTTGGTGTGAAAATGAATGATGTCATTTCCTTATAGGCTGATAATAGGGTTTTCCACTTAAAATGTCTTATCTTTTATCCCTTTTCCAAGTCCCTTGTCTGGAAGTGTCATAGAAATTTTCCAAAAGAGCTGTAGTGCTTAAGGCCTCATCCATTCAACACCTATGTGTGACAGAGTGTGTCGTTTCTATGCACACTCCAGTTATTCTCCAGCGTGGGATAAAGTTTTTAAAAAGTCCTTTAGGCTGCCTTTGGAAAAGATGTAGATTTACTGGTATCATTTTAATTGGTTCTCCCATATAAAAATTAAAACCACTTTGCCTTCACTTTTCTGCCTCTTCTTCTAGCAAACAATATTCATTCACCTTTTCCCTTTGATCTCTTATTTTTGCTCATTTGATCCTAAGATCTAATTTTGTCAATCATGTTTTTGACTTCTGACAAGTGAGTTTATGTTGGTAAATAAAAACATGTAAAAGGGGAGTGTAAATTTGTATTACTTTCAAAAGGAAAGAGAAAAGTTTCTATAGTCTTTCACTTGATAAACTTTTCTCCTTGTTTTCAACTCAGTGACAAGAGATGATGTCCTACTTCCCATACTGTCACCTCACTTCCCACACACACATTCCTGTGCAAGATGGTTGATTTGCATTATTGTGTGATAGTCCTCCAAGCTTCTTTTCTTTGCCTTTCATCTCTGGATCCACAGAGCTTACTGTACAGTAGTACAACTTAAATTGATTATAAAAATGAAATGCAATTTGAATTAACCAAGAGAAAAATTTTAAAGGTGGCATGAACCTTAACAAATATATACATTTCTCCCCCAAACTTACTCCAAACCGAGTATCTTTCTTGGTATGACCAGTCACCCAGTCATTCAAGCAAGAAATCTAGGAGTCATCTCAACTCCTCACTCTCATTTTCTCATCTTATTTCTTAAGCTTTCCAGTGAACTACAGGCTCTATATAGTTTTGCTAATAGCAATCAGTGCTTCAAATAAAAAGTATTTGATTCTTGAGAATAATTTGTCATACTGTTAAATGAAGTCTAAGAGTATAAGAGAAGCCTCTTGAAATGGACAGGTGACTCTAAAATGATGCACAGTAAAAATATTATTTTTCTTCTTCAACTTGCAGATTATTTCACGGGTGTTCTGGTTGCATTCTTGTGATGCTAATATCTCCAATCCCAAATTGGAAGATGCAATGAAGGAATTCTGCAATCTGCCTCTTCCAGAGAGGTCCCTCCAGTCTTACCTCATTGGACTCACCCTTCTGCACTACTTAGATATTTACAACTTTACATACAAGGCAAGTTGCTGTCAATAAAATCCTTTTAGATTCAGGGTTTAGTATAAAAAATATTTGATTGCACATGTATGTTTTCTGATAACATAATAAATGAGATCCATTTACACAGCTTTTGGAATTACAGCAGCATTATTTTAGAGTTAAATGGGACCTTAGAGATTATATATTGTAATTTGTTCATTTTATAGCTGAAGAAACTAATATTATTGCCTTATTAACTCTCAGTTTATGTATTCAAGACTAGGAATTAAATTTAATATATACTAAAGCGTGAAATGCAAATGTTATAATTCTTTTTGTACAGCATGCATGCATTAATTTGGAATGATAAAAATAAAGATGAGAACAAAGTTGTTTTTTTTTTTTTAAATTAAAGACACAGTTTGGGGTTTTTTTTGGGTTATTTTTAGGGGGATGTTCTTAACAAAAATTCTCATGGTTTTATCAAGTTAGATAGAAGCTACCATTACTTTCTATTAGAACAAAACAAATGGTCATTATTAGGGCTTAGTAAAGTCAGTGATGACACCATCTTGCAATCAGTAGATGCTTTATAAGTATTTATTTAATAAACAACTAAATGAAAACATAAATGTGGGAAAATTTAACACCTATGTGTATCCAAATCTGCACTTGGGTAAAAAATATTTATGTATTATTGAAAATACTGAAAAAATGTTTCTCTCTTTAAGAAAAACCAGACACAACAAAGCTGCCTTATGCTGTTGACACATTATAGTAATGGGGATAAAAATGTTTTAGGGCTAGTAATTAGCAATCTCATTCTGAATTATCGTCACCTTGCACCTATATTTCTGCAATGGCCTCCTAACTGGTCTCCCTGCCTCCACACTTATTCCCTAGCCCTCTCTGCCACTCAAGAAGCCAGAGTTGTCCTTTTAAACTTTAAGTCACATTACTACACCCTCTGCTCAAAACTTTCTAGTGGCTCCCCATTTTATTCAAGTAAATTTTCAAATCCTAAAAAAATCCCCATGATGAACACAGCTTCTTCTTATCTCTAAAGCTTCATTTTTGCTTGGCTGCTGTCTGCGCTCAGGGCTGCTGCATGGTGCCACACCAGGAGGCGACCTTCATGTGATTAGCGTGCCTGCTTGTCTTTGCTCAATCTTGACCTTCTCAATGAGGCCTACCCTGACCACCCTACTTAAAATGCAAACTATGGAACCCCCTTTCCTGCCCTATTTGTTTTCAACTGCATTTGCAGCATAGTAGATATTTCTCTTAATTTTAATGTTTATTATCAGTCTATCCCCACTATTATGTAAGCTCAACAATTGACATCTTTGTTCACTAAAGTATTGCAAATGCCTAGAAGAGTGCCTGGTTCACAGTGGAACTTAGCAAATACCCATTAAGTAAACACATGGTTATTTTACATAAACTATAACCTAAAATGCATAGGAAGTGAAAGTATTAATTTTGTTCACTTAAACTTTTAATTCTTATTTTAAAACCTTCCACAGGGTAAGAATCAAATGGAATGTTTCTTACTGAGTCTAGTAATTAAGCATGTGTATTTGACAAGCAAGACCCTTCCTAATTCTTTTAGGCATTGTAAACAAAAATAAATATTTCCAATCACTTGCCAATTTATTTCATGTCAACCTGGGAACTCCTAGAATTTTGGCAGAACTAGAAGGAAAATAGAAATGTTGATTCTAATTTATAAATATTTTATTGCAGTTAGTAGCCATCTTATTGAGACAGGTATGTCTCCATGAGTGAGGGCTATACAGTGAGGGGGGACATGAGCACAAGGCTGCCTTTCCAACTGAATCTTGCGCGCACCATGGTAGTCTTTGACTTCCTTGGGCACGCTAAGAGCTTTTCTTCCTCAGGCTCCTCATGAATCTTTTTCCCCTCTGCCTGAATTCTTCCTCTCCTTATTCTTCCCGTGGTTTGTTCTTTCTCATACTTTTGGATTCTACCTTGAAAGACCTCCTTTGATTTCTTACCTAGGTTCTCCCCTCAGCCTTTTGTCTTTGACTTGCTTGATGGCTATCCCTCCTACTAGATTGAAACTCCATGAGTGCAGGGATGATACCAAACTTTGCACCACAGTACACCCATGACCACACCCAGTGCTAGATACATAGTAAACAAAACCCATTGCTGTCGAGTCAATTCCAACTCATAGCGACCCTATAGGACAGGGTAGAACTGACCTATAGGATGTCTAAGGCTGTAATCCTTATGGAAGCAGACTGCCACATCTTTCTCTTGCGGAGCAGCTAGTGGGTTTGAACCGCCGACCTTCCAGTTAGCAGCTGAGCACTTAACCACTGCACCACCAGGGCTCCTTGGCAACAGAATAGGCACTCAGTGTTTGTTGAATAAATGAATGAATGAGACAGTTAAATTACTTTAAAACATTTTCAATGTTTCTTCCTTCAGCAGATAAGCATTATGTTATGAAAATGATTAATCTTGATAAATGACATGGGCTTTTGGACGAGCCTTTCTGATTTTTAGATGTATGTTATATAATTTTTCAGCAATAGTATCCATGAAGAATTATGTGATTTCCTTTTATTTTACTGACTCTTAAAATCATTTTTGATTTCATGGAGGTATAATTTATACACCATAAAATTCACTTGTTAGTGTGCAATCCAATGATTTTTAGTCAATGTACAGTGTTGTGAAACCATCACCACGATTTAATCTTAGAACTTTTCCATCACCCCAAAAAGAAACTTGATGTCTATTTGCAGTCAGTTCTTATTCTGATCCCCAGCTCCAGGCAACCTCTAATCTATTTTCCGTCTGTTGACTTGCCTTTTCTAGAATTTCATGTAAATTGAGTCTCGCAATATGTGGTCTTTTGTTTTTGGCTTCTTTCACTCAGCATAATGTTTGTGAGGTTCGTACATGTTGCAGGAGGTATCAGCGTTCTGTTTCTTTTTATTGCCAGTTAGTGTTCCATTGAAGGGTTATACCACATTCTGTTCATCCTTTCATCCCGACGGTTTCTACTTTTTGGCTGTTGTGTGTAATGTTGCTGTGAACATTCACATACAAATCTTTGAGTAGGTATATGTTTTTATTTCTCTAGCGTTGATACCTAGGAATGGGATTTCTGGGCTGTATGTTTAACTAATTAATAAATTGCTAACATGTTTTCCAAAGTCACTGCGCCTTTTTTACGTTCCCATCAACGTTGTAGGAAGGTCCCAGTTTCTTCACATAAGTCATTTGCTTTTATTGTTTCTGTTAGGTGTTTTTCCCCAGGCAAAACCAAAAGCCAGTAGAAAAGATGGTAGAACTCTTCATCAGGCTGAAGGAGATTCTTAATCAGACGGCTTCCCGCACAACTTTGCTGCTAGACAAAATGAGATCCCTGAAACAAATGCATCTGCCCAGAAATGTTCCATTTACTCAGGTAGACAAGTTGCCCAGAAATGGTCTTGTAAAATGCTTTTGTCATATTAACTTTCATTTAAGATTAGTTATAATGTATTCAGCTACCACTTTAGTAAATTGAATGAAAATCGCCTGTAGGAAAACTCTTGTACTTGGGCAACATTATTTGCCACCTAAATTGGTGAAGTTTACCATTCTGCATTTACATTTGGGATGCACATTTTAAATGAATTATGGAAATTGTAAGGCTACGCTAAGCATTTTCAGGGTTTTTTCTATAATGTTTTCAGTAGCATCTGTAGCTCATATGATGTTAATAAATCACGGACTTTTTTTCTCACAGGGCATCTACCGAGGCAACCAAATGAACACACCCCAAGGATCGTTTAGTACCATCTCCCAAGCGTTGTGCTCCCAAGGAATCACCACTGAGTATTTAACTGCCATGCTGCCCTCTTCCCAGAGGCTAAGAGGCAACCACACTAAGGATTTTTTGACTTATAAATTAAGTAAAGAGCAAGTTGCTTCAAAATATGGAATTCCCTTAAATGCCAGTGAGTATACTTCAAAATAAGCATGGGAATGCTATCTAACAACATTGTCTGTTAGATATTCTCATTACATAGTAAATGAAACACTAATTTTCCCAAGAATAGAAATAGAAGACACTTATAGAGCATATCCCACATGCCTAACATGTTATGTTTATTTTATTAACTTATTTACTCTTCACATCAACCTTATGAGGTAAGAACTACTCTCATCCCCGTTTTTCAGAAGGAGAAATGAAACACAAAAAAAGGCTAAGTAACTTGGCCAAGGTCTTCCAACTTGGAAGTATCAGAGCTATGATTTGAACCTAGTCTGCTGAAAAGTCTATCCTCTTAACCACAGCAGTACACTTAGAATTTTTGAAGCATAACTAAGCCTGTGCCAGTAGATAATACAAAAACATACCTTAAATCTGCTCCGGTCAATATTTTTTCTTAACTTTCTAGAATTAGAAATTTATGTTGTACAAGGTAGAACTTCATGAGTGCAGCAGAACTATAAATGTTTAGTGGTACATCAAAGCTATTTACTTGATGTGTAAACTTTGAGATGGAAAATATGATCAACTGAGCTCTTTACAGCTAATATTTGGGTGTTCCGCATTGCAGTTGGATTGACGCATTTATGTATCTTTTTATTCATTCAACATTTATTGAACACTCTTTTGTATCAGGTACTATCCCAGTAACAAGGTTTTGTGTCATTTTTTTGTTAAATGCTTGTGAGATGGATCTGTTGGAAGCAATTCTGAAATGTAGTTTTCAATCTTTCTATCTCCTGTTGGCAAAATGCCATCACTTATTCTGGGCTTGCTTATTGGCTTAAACTTTTACACCTAAAAAGATTTGTCACTATGCTTTCTCACTTAGACACTAGATACCTCATATCTGTTAGTAATATCAGAAGTGCTAAGACATGCATTTTAGGGTGTGATAATAATTATCTGTGTCAATTTACCATGAGAAAATAGATTGGAAATACATATATAAAATGGTTTTATTTCACTTTTTCCTTTCAGCCCCGTTTTGCTTCTCCCTTTATAAAGACATCATTAACATGCCTGCTGGAACTGTGATTTGGGCTTTCTTGAAACCTCTGTTGTTGGGAAGGATTTTGTACGCGCCATATACCCCAGTCACAAAGGCAATAATGGAAAAGGTTTGACCGTTACAACTCAAAGTTTCTATTTTGAGTATTAAGATGATTTTAAAGTAGTCAACTTCCACATTTACTCTAGCTCACTTGATTATTTTATATCTTACCTATTATTACCCCTGGCTTTCTGGAACTCAATAATTCTCAACTTTTGCTCTGTATATGTAGAAGCAATGTAGGTTGGATGGTAGCCCTCTGAAGAGAAATAGATCATGTTGACAATCGAGAATGAGGTTAGGTTAAAACAAGATCTCAGATTTTTCAATTTATCTCAAAAAGCAAAAAACAAAGCCTATAAAACAAACAATAACACACATGAGGAATGTGCTTAGTTCAATCAAGTATACGAGACCAAATGGGCAACACCTGCCCAAAAGTGAAGAGGAAAAGGCAGGAAGGGACAGGAAAATTGGATGAATGGATGCTGAGAACCCAGGGTGAAAAGGGAAAAGGGGAGAGTGTTGACACATTGCGGGGATTGCAGCTAATGTCATAAAACAATATGTGTATGAATTTTTTGGATGAAAAACTAATCTGTGCTGTAAACTTTCACCTAAAACGCAGTAAAAAAATTTTTACAAAGGAAAAAATATTTCTACAACTGGTGTCTAAAAGTATTTAAAAGTAATGGCACTAGAAAAAAATATTGGGGCATTATATAACTAATTTGAACAAAAACAATCCCTAAAGTATATATTCTCGGCTTCATATTTAGCTGAACATTTTAATATCTTACGTTTATATAGAGGATAAAAAAAAAGAAAGAAAAAGAAAACCAAATCCGTTGCTGTCAAGTCAACCCTATAAGACAGAGTAGAACTACCCCATAGGGCTTCCAAGGAGCACCTGATGCATTCGAACTGGTGACCTTTTGGTTAACAGCCGAACTCTTAACCACTATGCCACCAGGGTTTCCAGATAGAGGATAGATGTGAAGAAACACTGGTGGATTCGAACTGCTGACCTTTTGGTTAGCAGCCAGACACTCAACCACTGCGCCACCAGGGCTCCTGAGAAAGACAGCATTATTAATAATAGCTATACTTACTATCTACCTAATTTAACCATGGTAGCATTTCCCTCTCACTTTTAAAATTGACTTTAATAATTTGAATTACAAGCTTAATGCTTTTAAAATGAGAGACGAAATGAAAAAGAAAATTCCCTGTGTTAGATTTTTACCATTTCTTGATCACTGAACTATAGTTTATGTGACTATAACATTATTTATATGTCTATATAAAAAATACACAAAGTTATCACCAATTTCTAGAATTTTTTTTTTATGGTTTGTGTTTTAATACTTTGTTTATTTGCTTTGTTGACCACTACGTCCTTCTGAATAATTTTGCCCAGATGAAGTCATATACATGCTTATTTTTTAAATGAAGGCATTCTTCTTCTCCTTCCCCTTTCCTTTTCTGCTTGGCACTCAGTTCCCGTTTTCCCCCCATCTTGATCCCACTCTTCTTTTCATGCAAACTCATGCAAGTTGACCTTCAAGGGTATGTCTTCTTGTAATTTCTCCACATTCTCCTAATCATTTATGGATATTATAGTGTATACACATTCGTATGCACAGTTCTTTGGTCATTGTTTGCATTACTAAAATGAGATTACGGCATAATACTTTTCTACATACGACTTTTCTCACACAACAATATCCGGTGGAAATTCTGCCAACTCAATTGGTACAGTTTGATTTATTCTCTTTAAAGGTTGCATTTTTTTTTTCATAGCATGGAGTTCACTCAGTCAGTCCTCAGTTGTTGGGCATTCATTCTCTTTCCAGGTTTTTTTTTTTTTTTTTTTTTTGCTTATATAAACAAATTGGCCACAAATTTTCTTGTGCATATGGTATTTTTATTTCAGTGAGATGGATGTTCAGGATTGAAGGATATTATATTTTCTTGTATTTTAATATCTGTTGTCAGATTGCTTTCCGAAAAGGAATGTATGAGAATATTCTTCTTCCTATGTGCTTGAACTAGGATGTTTCTCTTAAATAGTAAAGCGAAAGGTATCATTGGTAAAAATAACTAACTTGTGAAAACTTCAGAAGGTATGCCTTCATTTTGGCTGTAAATTCACTGTGGACATGAAGCAACCCCTGACTTCTCCAGAATTTTTATAAATGATCCTAACTCTATTAAAACTGCCATTTAAAACTTTTGACCATGTGGGAAATTTCTGGCAATTTTTTTTTTTTAACTAACTCTGCCTTTTAAAGCTACTTTTTAAAGTTCTATAACAAAGCAACCTTCAAATACCTTTTTGAAATGTAGGAAAAATACTAATAGACCCGTTCTGTTTTGTGTCTTTGTCTTTAAGTCTAATATAACTCTGAAGCAGCTGGCAGAGTTAAGGGAGAAATCTCAAGAGTGGGTATCTAAATCACCCTTTTTCATGAATTCCTTCCGCCTGATCAACCAGACGATTCCAATGCTCCAGGTATGAGACAGTTCTGCCATTCACCTTCGTAGGAATTATAATTATTTGAGATTGTCATGCCTTCATTATGTGAATTGGTAGATAGTAAATATGCATCCATATTCAACAGATTCAAATTGCCTTTCCTCCAGAGACTGGGTCTGAGGCAGGATAACAGATGGATCTGTTGCTCATGTGTATAGTCATCCTCACCTCCTGTATTGCAGCTCCTCTGTAATTCAGAGATAAGACATTTTACAAGTTGATCAAGAGACAAAACGAGTCGTGCAAATCTATTTTACAAAAGTAAAATGCTATAAAAAAACCTGCTTTAAAATACGCTTGTTTCACTTATTGTTCCCCTTTAAATTATCTTTTTCTATTTTAACTAAACCATAATTCTTAGTAATATTCTGCAGAAGAATACTATCTTTGGGGAGTCCCTTGGGTGACACATGACATATATATTATCAAATACCAAATTTATTCTAACATTGTACACAGGGTGTCTTCACATAAGTAATTATCTAAATGTCTTAAGTTCAAGGTCATTTAAGGAAGCAAATGTTATCATAACTGGAAAAAATGCTCTAATGAGTGGACCCCTTCAAAATGTAGTCCCCAGTCAAAACAATCCTCCTGCTCATTCTAGTTTACATTAAAGAATTGACAGTGTAACTGAAATACTATGTATCTTAATTGCTAAGTGTAATGTGCAATTCTTGTAAAAGATACAGTGTTTTCTGAAGATGATGCAAGTAACATGGGCAAATGTTTCGATCACAAGCAGACCTAGTGACAAAGATTGAAGAGCAGAATTAGATGAGTTATTAATTGGAGAAAAGAAATTGGCAGAAATGATGTCAACCTAAGAGCTTCAAGAGAGAATGGTTTGCATATCAAAGAACTGAGAGAGGCTCTTGGAAAATTGATGGAGCCCTAGAATATTTTTGCAAAAAAAAAAAAAAAGTCTTTGTTTATAATCATGCTCAAGAAGTTAAATATAGAATAAAGGATGTTGTATCATATACAACTTTCTCAGAAAAATTGCACCCAAAAATGCTTTACTCATTTATCTTGACTAAAAAATAGTGCATAGTAACAATTACAATGTGAAATTTATTATAGATGATAAAATAAATCTCTAAAAGGGACATTTAATAGTTTTAATAAATATAAAATAAAGTAAATTTCTCATCAAACATCTTCCTCATAATTTACTATTAAATTTTGGTTCCAATTGTACACATGTTCATTTTATGTAGCTTTTTCCAATAAGACTCAGATAACAAAGGCTATGTGGGTAGTACTTTATTGACGTATGTATTTTTCCAAGTGGAAGATTGTTCTTTTCTGCTAAATTTTTTTTCTGTGAACAGAAGAAAACTAATTATTTCATCAAGGAAACTTCTGTTAGCTAATGTGCTGAAGTAACAAAGAACGTGCTGTATGCATAATAGTTTGAAAGTACAAGTAATTTGCTAAGAAGGAATTCTGTGGCCATGTTGATAAAGGAGTCAACTAATGGAAGTATCTTTATTCTGTTATGGACAAAAATAAACTATTATTCTCAATTATTGAGGAAAATCTTAGTTACGCAAACATAAAGAGAATTTGAAATTTCAAGACTTGAGCCCAAGACCTAAGTTTTGTCACCGTGAACCCTTAGACAAATAATATACCTGAGCTGCAGTTTATGAATCTCTAAAGTAGGTATATTGATAACCACTTTACAGACTTGTGAGGATTGGATAAGATCATACATGTGGAAGCATTTTTAAATAGGATCATATAGGATATAATAATTAATTGTAAAAGGAGGAATGGGAGAATGGAGATAGGGTTTGATGGATCATCCAAGATTTGCAATTAACACAGCACTTTGCAGGTTAGTAGCATTCTGATTCCCTGATGTGCAAGTTAATTCCTGGTAAACAGTTAGATTTTAAAGGCCTCAGATTATCACAGTGTGTAGATGTGTAAGAGCCACCAATCTCCATGCTGCCAAGTACTCTTAGGACTCTCAACAGGTACAGATTTAAAAAATTAATTCAATTATATATATGTCCTAATAATATATATTCTTCTTAATTATCTATCTTCATGATAACCTATATGATCACCCTATAGGAAACAGAGTAGAACTTTCCCATAGGGTTTCCAAGAAGTAGCTGTTGGATTCAAACTGTCAACCTTTTGGTTAGCCACCAAGCTCTTAACCAGTCTGCTACCAGAGCTCCTCATGATAACAAAGCAGAAAACATTGGTAAGAAGGACATGCTATTAAGTGGTACTCAACTGTCCTCTAAGGAGACAACCAACTAAGTCTAGCTCATACAAAGACAAGACCATGAATTCATAAGATGAATAAGCATTCTTTAATCAAGCTGAGTGCTCAACTTTCCACTTTCCCTTTGGCCCTTACTAATCATGTGTCCTTGGATGAATATACATAGTTTCTTTAGGCCCCAGCTCTGTCATCTATTAACAGGAGATAATAAGAGTACTTACCTCAAGGTCCTGTTGAAAACTAAGTGAGAAAACCAAGGTAAACTATCTAAGACAGTGCCCAACACATAGTAAGAGCTCAATAAATATTAGCTAGTAGTACTCATACAGTGGTAGAAGTTATATCTCTTAATTTAGATGATAATTATAAATGTCTTTATAT
The DNA here is from genome assembly GCF_000243295.1 of Trichechus manatus latirostris. Classification (NCBI taxonomy): domain Eukaryota; kingdom Metazoa; phylum Chordata; class Mammalia; order Sirenia; family Trichechidae; genus Trichechus; species Trichechus manatus. The sequence continues at coordinate 5,981,106 of NW_004443977.1, read as the reverse complement.
TTTAGGTAAATATATGTGTTTTTAAATTTTATGCTATTCCCTGGAAATAGAGTAATTGATAGTTTGATCATCAATTTGTTTTTATATTGACCTAGTTGCCCTTATTATGGCATGAGACAATACTGTACTAATTTATATTGGAGTATTCTGATGAGATAAGGCACTCATCCATGCTTTACAGAATAATAACCTTAAGCTGAAAAAGGCTCAGTGCTTACTAGAAGCCTCCCTGCTAGGAAGTGGTAGACATAGAATTGAAAACCAATTCTAATGTCAAATTCCACGTAGACATCAAACTTTTTAAAAGTTGTTTTTGTTTGTTTTAGGTGAACAAAACAAAACTATGAACCACCAAAATTGAGTATACCCGAAAAAACCCATTGCCATTGAGTCAATTCTGACTCATAGCAACCCTATATGACAGAGTAGAACTGCCCCATAGGGTCTCTAAGGCTATAATCTTTATGGAAGCAGACTGCTACATCTTTCTCCCACTGAGCAGCTGGTGGGTTTGAACCACCAACCTTTTGGTTAGCAGCCGAGCACTTAACCACGGTGCCACCAGGGTTCCTTAAATTGTGTATAGCATACGTTAAATAATACAATTAATAATAATGGGAAAACAGTTGTTAAATAGAATATACATTCTTAAGGTTGGTCATATCTGGTCACTTTAACATGCTGATCCACTTATATCTGTAGACAAATAAAAATCCAACCTTAGAAATCATTACCGGCCACACAACTTCTCTGTCTTGCTCAGGGATTTATATGTGAGCCTTTGCAGTATGGTACATCCTTAATGCCCAGTGGTGGTTACTTCATTTCACTGTGGGTGTTATTAGAGAGACAGTGATTAAGCATGTTTTCTTCTTGTATTGAAACTAATTTCCTGTTACTGTTTGTTAGAATACTCTAAGGAACCCTTTTGTGCAAGTTTTTGTGAAATTCTCCGTGGGACTTGATGCTGTGGAACTGTTGAAGCGGATAGACGAGCTTGGTGAGTCCAGATTCACAGAAACTCTTATTTAGTGGTCACATTGGGAATTGGACAATCATCATCCCATATTAGAACATTTTTTTCATTTTCTTCAGTAAAATCATTTCTAGCTAGTTAACCTCAGAAAAGTAAAACTCTAGGTACATCTATCTTCTTCTCCTACTTAGTTGTACAATTGCAAGAGTAATGATTATTTGGATACTCAGATGGTGAATGTCTGCAGTTAGTTTTCAATAATGGCAATGCCGTATACTCCATACAAATACAGTTTTGCCTTCAATCATAGGTAGGCGGTTAGATATCCAAGAAGTAAAGAGATCTTTTTTTTTTTTTTTTTTTTTGTGATAACTTGATGAAAAGCAAGTCCTTCAGGACAAGGGAGGATGAAATGGTTTATTTCTGGCTACATTTAACATTTTATCTCCTCAGTATCATTTTGACAAACCCAGCATATAATTGGAAGAGGTGGTTACAGAGTTAGCAAAAGTAAGACAAATGGATAGTCACAAAAGAAAATAAACCTAAATCAGCATTCAAGGCTGGGTCCTCCTTGCATGGTCATTTAAAAGGAGCAGACTCAAGAGGATCAAAGGAAACTGTGTGAACTTATGCATTCCCTCTGCTACATCCCTACCTTCAACCTAAGGGATGCAAGACATCTGAGTCAGTCTATGTCTGATTCACTGTTGCTATGCAACCACAGGTATGAGGAAGGGATTGAGAGCATCAGAATTTGGCATCGGCAGAGCAAATACCCCTCCTCCTCCCAGGCAGTGCTGGGAAATAAGTGGGTTAGGTTGGGAACCAGTGGGGAGGAATTATGCCTAAAATTTTATATCATATCATTGTATGCATTTAATGATAGTCAACCCAGTTTTATAAAGAAAGGTGTTAGTGGATTTATTCTCTAAAAATATCATTTGGGTAAGGGACCATTTTATCAAAATATCAGAGATATACTCAAAGTTCTTCTAGAAATGTTATTATTCTTGATTTTAGAAATAGGTGATAAGGTTTAGAATTTAAAATAATATTAAAATATAGTAGTGAGACTGATGTTTGTATTTACTATCTGTGTAACTTAGTATCTAAGAGATTATAGCTTGATTTGGGGGACCACTGACCCTCACAGTTCTTCATGATTCTGTCTACCAGCATTTCTGAAGAATCCTTTGGTGTTGTGTTGATTTCCAATGGCCACTGGAGGCCACTGTTCAACCACAGTGTTACCCCTCCCCCACCAACATCTATATCAAGCAAAACATTTCACTTTAAATTTTAATGAGAAATGCATTTAAGAAATTGCCCTCTGTGAAAAATTTAGTCTTATTTTAGACGATGTAAGAAACATGTTTTGGTTCTGTGAGGAGGGATTTATCATATTCCCAGCCTTCTCCTTAGTCATAGTGAAAATTTAATTGGCCAAATGATTTATTAACTTGCAATTTCATATTTACCCTTTGTCTCAGTTGACTTCCTCACAAGGAATCATGAAATTGAAGTGCAATTAAATTCTCTTTCTTCCAGAGTAATTGCCTAAAACAAAATCTTGATAATTTTGTCTAGATTAATACAGATATCAAGAGATAACTCACATAAGCTTTTAATTCAAACATTATTAAAAAGTTGTAACTATGTGGCATAGATTCTCACAGTGCTTTAAGAAATATTCTATAGACAGTTTATCAAATGACACAGCTTATTTGTTCTACACATTCTACACAGACTCTCCTTTGTTTTAATTCTTATAATCGTTCCCTGTCAAAAGCAGGCGTTCCTGTTTAGTTTGTTCTGAACTTTCACTTCTAGTTTATAGTTTTCTTCCCACCACATGTACATAGAAATTTTTTATCAAGTATTCAATCTTGGTCATTGGTTAATTAACTTGTAGCAGAATATACTTCTAAATTATCTTGTCTCTTTCTCTGAACCTGGGTTTACTGCATTTGTAACTAGCTCAACATTCTTCTCAATGAATGTTTGTACAACTAGACACATTTTCCTAGGTTTAGTGTACTGGATATTTTTAGAGTAAATTCTACAGCCTCTTATTATTTATAACCTAGGTTAATGTTTAACATTTACGAAAAAGTCAGTATTTTGTTTCATTACTTCTAGAATCAAGACTATAATATGTTTTTTGTCTATTTTGCTCTGCTTCTTTAGACAGTTTAAGGATGAAATTAGAGAACCACATGGACATCATTGATCAACTTAACACGCTATCTTCCCTGACAGTAAATATTTCTTCCTGTGTACTGTATGATCGTATTCAGGCGGCAAACACTGTAGAAGAAATGGAGAGCGAAGCTAAAAGGCTCTACAAAAGCAATGAACTCTTTGGAAGTAAGTGCTATTCTTTGAAATTTGAGATTCTCTTTGTACTAAAATTGGCCAAATTCTTCCCTCACCTGTTTCATCCAGAACTCAGAAGAGTAGTCTGGGGGTCACTGCCCCTTCTGATGTCCTTAGAAATGAGAACCTTTCATGTAGTCAGCCAACCATCTTGCCTAAGTATGAGGAGCCTTTAACATAGGTTTAGTTTTGTTGATGTAGTTAAAATTAAGAATGAAAAGAGTTACATAGTTACAGGGTAAAGTTGAGTCCCTCCTCATAATTAGCCAAGATTATTCATTACAAATGTTTTGGTTTTTTTTCCCCCCTTTTAATTTGAGTAAGTGGCCTAGAGTGATGTATTGTGTCTGGCCACTTAGTTTGTGATTATAGTCTCAAACTCTGGCTTTGAATCTCTGAAGTTGTCACTTCCTATTAACCATCTTTTATGTAAATTAGGAGCCTGAACCTTCTGTCACATTACTGACTCAGTTGACTGTTTGGCTGCCCCCTATGTATACCCTCAAACCAATGAATAATGTCAACCATAAAATAACCTTTCTGCCGTTGTTGCCATTATATTTTTAGGTGTTATTTTTAAGCTTCCTTCTAACAGAAGACTGCAGAGAGGCTATGCCTCTGAAAATGTCTCTCTTCCTCCTGTCATAAAATATACCATCCGCATGAGTCTCAAGACTGCGCAGACTACAAGAAGCATTAGAAACAAGATTTGGGCCCCAGGGCCACACAATTCTCCATCCAACAATCAGATCTATGGCAGGGCCTTTATTTACTTACAGGATAGTATCGACAGAGCCATTATTGAATTGCAGACTGGAAGGAACTCTCAGGAAATAGCAGTCCAGGTTCAAGCAATTCCTTATCCCTGCTTCATGAAAGACAAGTAAGTATGTGTACTTTCAGTCTCTTTTAATGATGAACCACTTTTTTGAGAACTCACTTCTTTCTGCCCACTCAGATATATTAAGTGAAAGGGATAATTTTCCCCAAAACTTTGTTATATACTTGTTTCCAGGAAATGGTCACACTATAAGACACAGCTGCATAATAGCCCCTCATTGTTACCAAAATGGTGGTAAAACCCATTGCCATTGAGTTGATTCTGACTCATAGCAACCCTATAGGACAGAGTAGAACTGCTCCATAGTGTTTCCAAGGAGTGACTGGTAAATGATGGTAAAGTGCTTAGCAAACGATTCATGTTTCCTTTATCATAACCCTTAGCTCTCAAGTAACTTTGGTCCAGGAATCAGAAGAATTGTGCTCCAGTCCCGAGTCCATCGTTGATGACCTTTGATATTACCAGCTCTCTACTGGTCTTATCTTTTTTTAGTCAAATGAGGTAGTTGCACAAAATAATCTTAAAATCCATCCCAACTCCCAAATTTGATAAAAATCTGTGAGTGCATGGTCAATTTTAATAAAGAAATTGGAAAAATAGATGAAATCATGAATACATCATTGATGAACTCTCTAAGATAAATATTGTGCTATCTGAAATATTTCATGTACTGTCAGACCGTTTGCTAGGAATCTCCTTTATCTAAAATTGGTTTGCTAAATGAACAAAAAAATGTAAAGATAATGCTTTTAGACAAATGAATTGGAATATTCAAGAAATTTGCCAGTTGGGTAGCACTAAACAGCCCCTCCATTTGGACCACAGTTAAAAAATAAGATTGTAGGATTACATTTTTTCAAACTCGTGTTCCTACATAAAAGCTTGAGGCTGAATATTACTTTAAAGGAATTGTACTTATTATTCAACCCAGTTTTTGTAGTTTATATACAATTCAGATGGTTCTGGCTTTTTTTGTTTCTTCTTTCTTTCTATCAACGCTTCTGTCTCCCTTGGCTGCTTCAAGAGCTATAGATGAGATGAGGTTGTAACCCTTTGTGCAGCAGTGATGGGGAGACAGACGAGGACTGCACTGAATAAATTGTCATGGGTAGCTGCCTATTTTGGAGACATTGCTGCCTGAACTGTGTGTGAACTGCAAAGGCTTGCTTGAATAGTAAAGACCTGTGGGTTCAATTAAGTTAAAATTCTCATCTATTTTCCTGCTCACATTTTTTTTCACCATGTAAATTTTGGTACCTAGCATGGTGGGTATCTGGATTTTTTTTAAAGACTAAAAGTAACTATACTCAGTATTCTTTATAAGATCATAATCATAATGCCTTTCATACACAAAATGTTTGTCACATACACAGTACTTTCACATATATTATTTCATTTGTTCTACCCAACAACTCCACAAGGTATGATCATCCAAACTTTCCAGATTAAAAAAAAAAAAACTTAAATCCAGAAAGGTTAAGTAATTTGCCCAAGGTTTTATTGCTGGTGCCATGTTGAACTTGCTAATTACAAGACTAGCATTGTCTCCTTTATACTGTACCCATCCTAAAGTACACTATCACTTGGAAGAAACACTACAGGGGACTTGTTATTAATGAATGAAAGCCTTTGCCTCATTCTAGAGTCAGAAACAGCATCAAGACTGGACCTGGCCCAAGACAAAATTCATTCTACATATATTCTTTTAAGTTCTTACCCCATGCCAGACAAATTATTGAATATGATCCCAACCCCACTCTTCTGCCACCAAAAAAATACCCTCTTATCTCTGAGGGTGATAAACTGCTGGATGCTAAAGTAACAATGAATGATAGTGACGTCATGTTTCCATTAATAATTACATTTTTCTTAGAAACTTGGAGGTAATTCCTTAGTCTTATGGATTAAAGAAGGAGTCCTGGTGGCACAGTGGTTAAGCACTTAGCTGCTAACCAAATGTCAGTGGTTCTAACCCACTAGCCACTCCATGGGAGAAAGATGTGGCAGTCTGCTTCCATAAAGATTTATAGCCTTGGAAACCCTATGAGGCAGTTCTACTCTGTCCTATAGGGTTGCTATGACTTTGAGTCAAGTCAATGGCAATGGGTATATAGGTTAAAGAAGAAATGGCCTTGGGACCTTTCTCCAAGTGAAAACTTCAGTGGAGCCCAGTATGTGAAATAGATCAACTTAGAGTTTCTCTCAGTGAAAACCACTGTCCAGGGAAGGGCAACTAGTATCAGAACAGTGGTTCTCAGAGCATGATCCCTAGACCAGCAGCATCAGCATCACTTGGAAAGTTGTTAGAAATGCAAATTCCAGGCCCTGCCCCGGATATAACAAATCAGAAGTTTATGGGCGGGACTAAAAAATGTGTGTTTTAATGAGTCCTTCAGGTGGTTCTAGAGCCCCGGTGGCACAGTGGTCAAGAGCTCGGCTGCTAACCAAAAGGTTGGCGGTTCGAATCCACCAGCTGCTCCTTGGAAACCTTATGGGAAAGTTCTGCTCTGTCCTGTAGGGTCACTATGAGTCAGAATTCACTCGATGGCAACGGATTTTGGTCAGGTGGTTCTGATGCATGGCCAACTTTGAGAACCAATGTATTTGAACTTTCAGACATCGCGGGCAGGCCACTCTAACACATCTGGAGTTTGATAAGGTTTTCCAGCAACCCCCCGTCAAGTCATATAAACCAACAAACTTCATAAAAGATATTTCTACATTATTTGTGAAACATCTCCCAGGACATTTCTTTGTGGAATCCAAGTTCTTTATCTGCATTTTAAATGGAATGCATTTTATTTTATTTCATTTTGAGAAATATAGTGTAATAGTAACTGTGAGCTTCAAGAATAGATAAATACAGTAATTTCAGAAGATATAGCTTTTAACTAGCTAAACCAATCACCATCTAATTTTCAATCTGCCTTTTGGATAAGAATTTAGTTTAAACAGAAGGGTTTTGAAATTTGCAATTATACGTATATAATAATTATTTTCCAAGGTGGAACATATTCAAACATACTTTAAACAACTTGATAATTTTATCTAACAGTCCAGAGCTGTTTTTCACTCTTGCGGGATTACAGCTAGAAAACCATGGGCCTTCTATTAAGTCAGCTTCACGCTTAATAAATAATGGGGTAATATTAATGGTTACTATCAATTTCAAATCAGGAATCTAATTTCAATGTAAGAGAGAGTATGTGCTTTGTGCATTACAATCTGCAAGTATAACACTCATTTTGGTCACTGGATTTTTGTTTTTGTTTTTACAGCTTCCTAACCAGTGTCTCTTATTCTCTTCCAATTGTGCTCATGGTTGCCTGGGTGATATTTATAGCTGCGTTTGTAAAAAAGCTTGTTTATGAGAAAGACCTCCGGCTTCATGAGGTATGTTGAGAATTCTTTCTTGTTATGAATAAGTTTTATTCTTAATATAATTAATCACTATGATTTTCATCATGCCTATACAAACTCAGAAAGCCTGACCAATATGTTGTAAATGAGGTAGAAGAAAAAACATTTTACAATCACAAAGGCAATGATAAGGCAATATTTGATTTTCTCAAAAAGTTACATAGAAGTCACTTTTGAGTGCTTGGTAAATACAGAAATCTGAATAATTATAGTTTATGATCCTAAGAGTAATTTTTGCCAAGGAAGTTACTTAAAGGATTTAGAATGTAACAGAGGAAGTTCAAATAACAACAATAATAATTATTAAGGCAGGAGGATTGTTGGCATGGTAACTCAACAAGTCTAAATTTAGATACAGATATAAGACTTATTTCAGCTCTGAGAATCAAATTCTCTTTCCAGTATACCTTGTCTCCTTCAATTACCTTCTCCTCCATCTCTCACTGGCTCCTGATTTGATGTTATGCTACTGATTAGGTTAATCATAATAAAAGGATGGAAGAGAGGACCTGAGATATAAAGCATGATCTCTTCTTGACCATGTTCTTCATCATTAACTCCAAATCCAAAATATCTTCTTTTTGCATGATCTCTTCTTGACCATGTTCTTCATCATTAACTCCAAATCCAAAATATCTTCTTTTTAGAATTGATGACAAATCATTGTATGAATTTTACATTACAGTGGAATAGAAAGTATTTTATCTGTTCATCCCATAAAGAGTCCATTCTTGCACTCACTTGTGGAGTGAAAAGAAAGCAGAACCAGTCCAAGCTGGGACACAAAAATTATTGCAAGACCTGGCTGACAATCTAAAATAATGAAGTTAGAGTAACTTGTTGTCCACTTGTACTTTTCAGACTTACGTTGCCGTTGTTTCTAGGCAATTGATTATTTCTTCTCATAAGATGCAAATAGCTGCTTCGTATTTTTATGAGTACAGCACCAGGCTTCCCAGGTTGTCCCAGTGTTTGAACCTATTCAACTTACCATCTCTGTTTGAATTCTGGTTGACCCTCAGAACAACATTCTTATATTCCAGTTACAATTTGGTCAATGTCTCATCAATGAGTTTGAACCCCCATTGTATTCAGAGACTGTGTTCAGTGGTTTCCTGGTTCCAGTTTAGAAACTTGAATCCATGCCCTGGACCCTGATCTGGATTACAAGTTACTACCTTAAATTTCTCTTTCAGATTTCTGATACTCAGAAGTGAATCTTCACAGATTAAAAGAATACACTGAAGTAAAAAACTGTGATAGAAACTGAGTTCTTTTCTACTTCAAAATAAATATTTACCTTAAAAATATTACTTATGATAGAAATGAACAGTAAATATACGTACGTATGTGTATATATATATATATAAAATATATATATATAGTGTATATATGTACAAATTATATTATTTTGTGTTTAAAATGGTGCTCTCTGAATGAATTTATGAGTGTGACCAAAAAAGATTAAAGCATCATGAAGAATCCTTTTCCAAATGAAGATATAAAAGGCATATTTTTAATAGTGGAGCAGTTTCTGTTTGGTAGCTCTGTGTCTTTGTTTTACAGGCATCTACTTTCAAAATCTGACCACCTCATCTCGGGGTCAGTCACATATAGTGAAAGAACACTCAACTTGGAATCAGAGGATCAGGCTTTGAGTCTTTCCGTTCCACCAGCCATATGCACTTGGGCCCAATCCCTTAACCTCTCTGAGTCTTGTCATCTAGACTCCCCTCAGCACTATATTCTCAGAACATTTCTCTCACTGCCTGGCACAGAGGAAGCGCTTAATTACACAGGTTTTATCATGTCTAAGATACAGATTTTTTTTGTTTTTCACACTTTAAGCTCTCTGAAATTGGGATGCATTTTACAATTGAAAGGGTGTCCTAATTATTCAGCAGCAATGTTTCTTTCTTAGTGGCATGTAAAATAATGGTGCATCTTCAATTAAAATCAGCAGTGTCCTAAATTCAATGGGATACAGTATATTTGCAGGGTGAAGTACTGGAAGTGAGTGTGGAATGAGTGGAATGTCCTCAATGTCTCTTTTCAGCTTCCATCCACTGCCCACAGAAGGGGCCCTGGTGGTGCTGTGGTTAAAGTGCTCGGCTGCTAACCGAAAGGTGGTGGTTCATACCCCGTAGCTGCTCCACGGGAAGATTTGACAGTCAGCTTCCGTAAACATTACAGCCTTGGAAATCCTATAAAGCCATTCTACTCTGTCCAATAGGGTCACCATGAGTCAGAATTGACTCGACAGCAATGGGTTCCGCTTCCCACAGTTCTAATCTCAACTCCAAGTGAGAGGCGACTTGCTGAAGACTATGGAGCTAGTTAGTAGTACAGCTGGGACCCAATCATCTTGACTTCTAACCAACCCTTTTCCGTATCATAACTACGTTCCCTCTTACAATCTTAATTTTAATAGCCTAGACTTTTCCAGACTTTTCAACGTGATGATGGTTAATTACTTAGGTTACCAAAGACTCAGAGGCACTTTTTTAATAGCATATTTTATGTTCAGTTAAAGTCTAAAACTGCCCATTCCCTACTTCCTTCTCATTCAATTTAAGCCAAAAAAGGTAAACAGAATCAATATTTTACCCTTTTGCTTCTTTAATTATTCTTGAATCTGGGCCAAACACACAAACAAGTTAGTTATCTCAGTGAAGCCATTAATTTTTGATCTTGCTATGCTGTAACTCCAGTGAATTCCTTTAGCTAGTAAAAAAAAAAAAAAAGCACAAATACTAATGACCAGTAAGATTATTTATGAAATTAAGCCTATAGTTAAGAAGAAGAAAAAAAAAACACTATTTCACAAATGCCTTTCCACTGGGTTTGTTCTGCATTCCTTGCTTTTGAAGCATTGAAACTATACAAATGTTGATGTTATAACACAGAGAATAATATATTTTTTCTTACAGTTTTCTTGGTTTATGGGTTAGTTTCATCTGTTTGATCCAATATAAATGATGTATGGGGCTTTTAGTATTTATATTTAGTTAAGATAGAATTTTGGAGTTGTTCTCTCTCAGTTCAGACAGGTAGCCTAAAATATCTGTTGGCTGCAGAGATGTTACCAAGAATTACACAAGAATTGTTAACCCACTGGTGCTTCACATTAGACTATTTTTTAATGCTTTCTTGACATATACTGTCCATCCCGTCGGTGAGAATTTGAAGTATTTTAAGTAAAGATAACAACACCCCTTATAGATGACTCTGGTTGTTAGCAGCCTTCGAGCTGGCCCCTAACTCATGGAGATCCCACCAATCTTTTGGCTAGCAGCTGACTGCAAACCGCTTGTGCCCCCCAGGCTCCTTTATCTCACTAAAAAACAATACTATAAATATTTATTATTTAGAGCATGTTTAAAATGAGGTAGAAAATGTTATTATTCTTTAGAAATTAGTACTTTATATACTTGTTAAGACATTGCTGTCCGGTAAATATATGAATATTTGTAACTTATTTTCCTAACAGCATTAATGCCAGCCCCTGTGCGGAAACTTCTCTTGAATGTGGCAACATGTTTGTTCAAAATCGTAAAGAATCTTTCTTCTCATTAAACTCAAAACCAAACCTGTTGCCTTTGAGTCAATTCTGACTCATAGCGACGCTATAGGACAGAGTAGAACTGCCCCCATGGGGCTTCCAAGGAGGGGCTAGTGGATTTGAATTGCTGAACTTTTGGTTAACAGCTATAGTTCTTAAGCACTGCACCTACCAGGGCTCCTTTCTTCTCATTAGTCTCCGCCATAAATTAGGGACAGACATTGACCACTGTGCAGAGGGATTTTCATTGGGCAACAGGTTATCAGATATTGATGAATTGCTCCAATAGGTTTAGAAGGCTTGAGACAAGTGACTCTTTGATTACAGAACTGGCACCTGACATCTATCACTCTGAGGAGGAACTTGCAACATCCAGGAAAGTGTAGACAACTATTCTCTGTGGGCCATCTTTCATCAGCAAGTTTTATTACAACAAAATTGGCAGTGAATCTTGATAATTTATGGATGACTTATGTGCTTTCATTGCTCTTTCTCTTTATGAAGAGCAGCTGTTCTCCTCCTGGCATGAAATCCTGAAGTTTAACACTGAAGTTTTATGCTAGAGTGTTAACGCTAATGAATACGTATGGAAGGACCTCACTCAGTTTGTTTCAATAAAAAGCCATGATTAGTCTCTCACTTTTATCAACTCTTGGCTCTTGGAATCGTTATTGGACCTGATGTCTCAAAATTTTTACTATTTCAATGGTAAACACCTTTAGTCCTGGTCTTCAGATTTGTCAAATTATTTTTTAACAAGTCCATGGATGAAATATATATATACAAATGTATATATATATATATATATATATATATGTATATATATATATGTATGTATATGTATATGGAAACCCTGGTGGCATAGTGGTTAAGATTCTGACTGCTAACCAAAAGGTCGGCAGTTCAATCCCACCAGGCGCTTCTTGAAACCCTATGGGGCAGTTCTACTCTGTCCTATAGGGTTGCTATGAGTTGGAATCAACTCAATGGCAATGGGTTTTTTTGGTTTTTTTTTTTTTGGTTGTATATGTATATATATACACATACACGTATGTTTTATATGGCAAATATCAATTGTCAGGGAAGAAAAACAAAATTTATACACATGAAGTCAGCTTTATTTCATGGTTTTGATAGTGTCCTAGATATTTTACATCCAGCTTCTGAAATATGGAGCCCTGGTGGTGCAATGATTAAGAGTTTGGCTGCTAACCAAAAGGTCGGCATTTCGAATCCACCAGCCACTCCTTGGAAACCCTATGGGACAGTTCTCCTCTGTCCTGTAGGGTCACTATGAGTCAGAATCAACTCAACGGCAATGGGTTTGGTTTGGTTTTTGGTTTTTGTGAAATATGTTGATATTATCTACTACTGACATACATGGCATACATTGCTGTTGGAAAAAAATACTTTTTGTATACGGCTACGTGAAATTAGGTGGTGAGAAGCAGCTTTCGGTAGTTATAGGGAATCCATAACTCCTTATTTAATTATATTCAAGTAGGCATAAACTCAGCAGAAACCCCAAAATACAAATAGCAAGAAAGGCAAATAAAAAAGACATATCATAAGTATATTTGAAATAAATTAGTTTCTCTAAAATTCAGTCATCAAACATTACACCGTAATTTTCTTTAATGGGGTGGAGTGCAGGGAAAGAATCTCTGGAAAAAGATCTATGAGGTCTTTTTTCACACCAAATTGTAATTTCGTTTTCAATGACAGTGTGCATTGCCACTGGAGGAAGTTTTCCATAATGAATCTTCACTCCATGCTATTGTTCTGCTTTGACCTCCCATTCCTATGGAAACATAGATTGAGTCTTCACTGCAAAGAGTGACAAAGCCTGGCAGGAGAGAAGCAATGGAGAGAGAAGAGGGTGAGGAAGAGGGCAAAGTTAAGAGGAAAATTCAGAGGCTTTTTCTCAGTGGTGATTAGCGTAAGGCCAACAGCTTAGATTTTTTTGGCAGTCAGGTAGCTGTTTCCATGGTAACAACAGGAGCAGCAGAGTTACCCAAATGTGATAAGTTGCAAAGGCAGAAAGTGAAAATTCACTATTGTGCTTGTAAAGCAAAAGACCCAATGGTGTCCCTATTTTATTTTATTTTATTTTTCTAGGCAAGTTAGGTTTAAGAGAGAAAGAAAGAAAGGACATTGAAAATCCTTGATTTTATAAAAAATATTGGATTATAAAACTGTTAGTGGAGAATTTCTTTTGTTCCTTATTGTTTGATGGAACATTAGGTTCAGAAGCTTAACATTAATCAAGAATTGTTAAAACTAAAAAACAGGATTTCCAGGTTCCCCCAAAGTACCGCATGTCACCAAATTCAAGGCAGCCAAGGTCTGTGGGACTTTAGGTCTTTCAGAATCCTTTTGGAGTTAATACACAAATAGATTATTCTGGTCTGTCATTCTACCTTGGTGGAGTGGCTTAGCTTCTGGGGATATCATTGAGTTATCAAAGAATATCAGTTGAGAGAGAGGTATAGAACATCGTAGATCCATGAATCCATTGTATGTGTTTGAATATCTTTTTGGAAAACAAGGATGGCAAACTTGACCTGGACTGCCAGTGAATTTCAAGGATGGGGAAGCTGTGGCGAAAGGCAGAAGGTCTCCCTTTGATGTTTTCATGTTTTAAATTCTTAGAGGTCAGATTTATTCTTTCTCTCAGGAGCATGAATACTAATTGTGTTGTTCATTAATGTTAGTAAAAAAAAGATGGAGTTTTATTATCTCAGACCCTACATTGAACTTGAAATAAACCATGGTTTTTCACCAGCTTGAAATATTCATGCCTGCACAAATGTCAAATTCATGTTGTAAAATTCTGCAGGCGGTACTATAAATTTGATGATCTATTGTAAACTAGTTTAGTTTGGAGACATCGGCTAGGTACCAGTTATAAATGGAATTGTAACTGAAAGAAAAAAAAAGAACTCACCATTCAGATATTTCATTATGTCATTATATTAGGGGATTCTGGGAGCATACAATCTAAGATGGATCATTTTAAGTGGTTCTATTAATTTCATTTAGGAAGTATGGACAAATACTTGATTCATGTAAATCGTTAAAATGCCTCATTCAGTTTATATGATGACTCTCACAGCCATTTTGGCATGATATGTAAATAATTGCTATTTGGGAGTCTATCAACTTAAGAGGAGCCCTGGTAGCACAGTGGTTAAGAGCTATGGCTACTAACCAAAAGGTTGAGAGTTCAAATCTACCAACTGCTCCTTTGAAACCCTATGGGGCAATTCTGTTCTGTCTATAGGGTCACTATGAGTTGGAATTGACTTGACAGCAATGGGTTTGGTGTTGGTGTATCAGCCTAAGAAGCAGCTGACAATTTTTCTTTCTTGCAGTACATGAAGATGATGGGTGTGAATACCTGCAGCCACTTTTTTGCCTGGTTTATAGAGAGTGTTGGATTTTTACTGGTTACCATCATCATTCTTATCATTATACTCAAGTTTGGCAATATTCTTCCCAAAACAAATGGGTTTATTTTGTTCCTGTATTTTTCGGACTACAGCTTCTCAGTTATTGCCATGAGCTATCTTATCAGTGTCTTCTTCAACAACACCAACATTGCAGCTCTCATTGGCAGCCTCATCTACATCATTGCCTTTTTTCCGTTTATTGTTCTGGTTACGGTGGAAAATGAGTTAAGCTATATAGTGAAAATATTCATGGTAAGTCAACTATGGGACTAGCCAGTGTGTGTGTGGTGAATGAACCCTTCGTTTTTAGATTCTCAAACTGTTGCTCCTCTTATCTGAATTTAACAGTTCAGTGATAACAAGATAAGCTAAACTGTCCCAATGATAGTCTTCTGTTGGTGTTGTCGTTGTACACCATACAAGTACAAGACTATGAAAAGGAAACCTTTTCCCACAGTTTCCAAAACCATAATACATGATGCCGTTAAGAAATTGTTCCTGAAGAAAAAACAGTTAAAATGCAATTGATCATGTTGTAGAGATTGTCAAAAATTCTGGCTTCTCTCTTCCAATTCCTCAAACATCTTAAAGTCTCTGTTTCTGGAATTCTTCTCATATATGAATTATACTCATGATTTTCATAATATACACCGTAAGTTACAGGCATAGAGACAAATGCACTGATAGTACATAATCAAAGTTGAATTTTTTTCTGCCTTTTCAAGTCAAAAGTACTAAATTAATTTAAGAATTATAATGAGAGCTTTAAGATTACTGGCTTTAAAACTTGGCAAACAGAAGCAAATCTCATCTTTGAGAGTCATTAAAATGTTGATGTTTATGAAAATAAAAAGTGATAAGTAGCTTTCATCTAGCATTGACAACTTTTTTATTATTATTCTAGCATTGACTACTTTGGGTTTAAACAAAATTTATATTTGTAATTTGTTGCAATTTTAAATATTCAGATTCGATCAACCGATATGTTAGTATACTTTCACTCCTAGTACTTCCATTTATCTGAAATAAATTTATGAAGTGGAGACCTCCTCTGTCCTCTAAAGTCTTTGTTTAAATTTTAGCTTTAGCATTTCATCACTCTGTCGTGTTCTATTCTGTAAATTGCAGAGTGACATTTGATGAGTTTAGATATATGTTTTGGAGTTTTGACAGAATTTTTTCAAATTATAATTATCCTGCTTTTGTGTTTGGTGAGTTTTCACCTCTAGTCCCTCTCCTCTTCTTTCAGCGTTGTAGCATGCTTGGTCAGGGACCTCCATATTTTAAATATACTTAGAGAGTGAGTGTCAATTTTATCTGTACAAGTGTCCAAAGTTTTGAGTGTTTTAAGATGCCTCTGGGTAAAAGGTATGAAATCTGCAAGAATTATCATTGCCCTTATTATTTTCACAGAGCCTGCTGTCCCCAACAGCATTCAGTTATGCAAGCCAATATATCGCACGGTATGAGGAACAGGGCATCGGTAGGTTCACTTTCTTTAAACTGGATTTTCATTTTTCACAACTGTGATATGTCACCCAGGAGAATATATCTTTGTTCACTTTGTAGGTCTTCAGTGGGATAATATCTACGGTTCCCCAGTTCAAGATGACACCACCTCTTTTGGCTGGTTATGCGGCCTAATCCTGGCTGACTCTTTCATTTATTTCCTTATTGCTTGGTATGTCAGGAACGTTTTCCCAGGTAAGAACATGCTTCCTATAGATACATACTTTTTATGGTTGTAATTACACAAGAGGGCTATACAAGAGGACATTAGTGATTCAATGGTAGAATTCTTGCCTTCCACATGGGAATCTTGGGTTTGATTTCTGGCCAATTCACCTCACGCACGGTCTTCACTCATCTGTCATTGGAAGATTGAATGCTGCTATGATGCTAAACAAGCTTCAGTGGAAGTTCTAGACTAAGATGGACTAGGAAGAAAGGCCTGGTGATCTACTTCTGAAAATCAATCAATGAAAATCCTATGGATCACAATGGTTGGATTTACATGATCCTCAACCCATCATGGGAACAGTGTACGACCAGGCAACATTTTGTTCTGTTGTGCATGGGGTTGCCATGAGTTGGGGGCTGACTCCACACCAGTTAACAACAACAGCAATAATTATAAATAGGCTAATGTATAGTTTCTAATATTTGATTTGCAATATATAATATCTAAAAAGAAATACTTGAATCTGAAAGCTAACCAGAATTTTCCAGGATGAGATAATGCAGTATTGAATTCCCTTTCTGATATTCCTTTAAAAGATGAAGTAAATTAGGAAGTATAGAATGGTGTCAAATCAATCCAGTCTTTCCAAATGGGAATATGAGATGTTATAAGGTGAAAACAAGTGTCCTAATTTTAAGGAGAATTTAGCAGATTCTAATGGAAGAGGATGAGTTGGGTTCCCCCTTTTAGGCCTCAAGTGGCCATCCCTTTTAATATACTTAGGCGTTTTCCCACAAAGCTTTATTACATTTGTACATTTTTCTGATGCTGTAAAAATGAATAAAAGACATTTCATTTATATGAAATTCTGAAAAAAACAAATATGTAGAGACAGAAAGCACATCAGTGATTGCTTGGGGTTTGGAGTGGGGGCAGAAGGTATCTGCAAATGAGCATAAAAAACTTTTGAGGGTTATAGAAATGTTCTAAAACTGGATTGTGTGATTTTTACAAATTTATTAAAAGCCATCTAACTGTACATTTACAGTGGGTAAGTTTTATGATATATAATTATACCTCAATATATCTGTATAAAAATAAGTATAAAAGAAAGAGTACCTGTTTTTTTTTAACTTTACCGTGGGAACGGAGATCATTCTTCAGTTTCACATGAATATCAAAAAATTGAAAATACTTTCTGAATCATATATAGTATGTTTTATTGTTTAAATTCTGATGCTTAATGTTAACAATCAATAATCTCTGTTCTTAATACACTTTTATTACAGGGACATATGGTATGGCGGCTCCATGGTATTTTCCAATCCTTCCTTCTTATTGGAAGGAGCGATTTGGGTGTTCAGAGGTGAAGCACGAAAAAAGCAATGGCCTTATGTTTACTAATATCATGATGCAGAACACCAACCCATCTGCCAGTAAGACAAGTAGGTCAACAACATGCATTATTATGAGAGAAGTGATATAAAAATTACAGGACTAGTGATTTTAATTAAGTTTCTCTAAATGGCAAAATTATCATCCTGTTAGTGATGGATGGATATGTTTGTGTTTGGACTCTAGTGGGGATTGAATTGTTGCATTTTCTGGGCTCATTAGCTCAGTTGGTTAGCATATGGCACTAATTAGGCCAAGATTTCAGACCCCTTTGTGGTCCAGTTAGGCTCACATGGTGAAAAATTTTGTTCCTTGGCCACAGTCTGCACCCCTAACTCCAGCCGTCTGTCACCAGTCACAAGGAGTAACCAAGTAACAAGTATGGATAATTTAGAATAACCCGTTACCAATAGTGGAAAACCAATTCAAAGCCCTTGTCCTACTGACATAGTTTCATCTTTAGAACGTAAGAATGACCCATCTAAGTCTTCCTTTTGTGAAGCCTGAAGAAGGCATGTTTTTGTTGTTAGGTGACGTTGAGTCAGTTCCCACTCATGGTTACCCTACGTAGAACACAACCAAACACTGCCTGGTCCTGCACCATCCTCACAATCATTGTTATGCTTGAGCTCATTGCTGAAGGAAGTGTAGGTAGTATTTAATAAACTGGATTCTGTAAACCACAGAGCTAGCCTTGTCACTGTAAAATCATTCCTTGTAGACATTTATTTCGTAAGTTGGTATTATCCTGCCCAAATGGTGAACCAGGCATTAGGCTTTTATTTTGAGTATGTGAGCTCTGTGGACTAAAGGAAAACTCATAATTGTGGTACTGTATTCTGGGGCTGCTTTTTCCAACAGAGAAGGGTGATATAAGCCTTAGAGAATGTGGTTCCCCCACTTCTATTTATTTAGTAACCAAGTGAAAGAGGACCAAAGACTTCAATTGATCATTTATTTCTGGAAAATTTTTACTTAGAGGATTGTATTTTACTAGTCTTTCATTTTTAACTAAGGAACAGTATGACTGTACTGACTTTCTTCCATTTGTGAGCTTACAACTGGTGTCTTGATTTCTCTCCAGGTCCTGAATGCATGTTTCCCTCCAACACGGAGCCTGAACCCAAAGATCTCATGGTTGGGGTTGCCCTGCATGGGGTCACAAAGATCTATGGCTCAAAAGTCGCTGTTGATAACCTCAATCTAAACTTTTATGAAGGGCAGATTACATCCTTGCTGGGGCCCAATGGAGCTGGGAAAACTACCACCATGTATGTTACTTTTCAACACTTATTGTCACAGATGCATATTACTTAATATTTCCTTACCTCTTTTATAAAACATGAAGTTATTATATATCCTGGATGAAGTAAGATGGCTCAATCAGTCTACTATGGAACAGTCTAAATCAGAGGTCCCAAACTGTGAGCTCAAAGGCCATATCAGAGCCAGTAGATTGGCTTTACTTGGTTCTTCTAATGTTGGCCCACCTATTATCTCTTATAATTTTTAATTCAGGGCCCATATTTTTAAATGGGGAGTTTTCTGATAAAAATAAATGTACTTGGCCTCTCTTAGATAATAGTAAATTCTGGCAACATTGAATCCACAGTCTAGATGGAACCCAATGGTTTGAGCTTATTAGTGACTCTTCTCTTAAATGGGGCATCTGCTTTCTGATTCATCTCCAGTCCCCACCAGTTTATACCATCTCAAACACCCTGACTGCTTCATTTATTTATATTTCTATCCTGGCCCATGTATAAATTTAAGTTTACACATCCTGGTATAAACACATTTATCCCCAGCTGCTCCACCACAGGAAACCCTTAAAAGGGAAACAGAAGAATCACCAGCTATCAGATATAGAACAAAAAGACAAGGAGAGGTACATGGGTTGTTTCCCTCCTTCCTCACTTAACTAGCATTTTCCTGTGTCAGAATGGAAAAGGGATTCCAATGTGTTTAAAGTGACGTTCTTTTGAGTGTTTCTGTGATTCTCCTCCAATGCTCCGTATCAGCTTAGCTGCTGAGTTAGCACTGAAGATGCTGTTGGCACTCCAGCCCTTATTTGAGAAAAAAAAAAAAAAGTTGCTGCATATCTTATTTTGTATCATCATGAGTAGGCTCAGTGACTCCCAAAACATATTCAAATTAATTTTTTATTTGTAAATTAAAGGGGACAAAGCAAGGTCATGAAGTGAGTGACACGTGGCCCCTCTCAGTTACATGACCTATGTACATTTAGAGCTGACTTTCTAGTGAGAATTTGTGTTTAAAAGGTGAGATTTCAAATTGACAATGAGAGGCCAATGAAGAGAAGGGATAAGAAAGGCTTTTGAAGATGCTTTGATTTTTAGCTGAGAAAGCACCATTTTATTTTTCTGCATATAAACATTTAATATAATTAAGTATGTTATTTGTATTTCAATGTGTTTTTATGCGAAGAGTTGAATATTGCATTGATTCCCTATTCAATCCTCAAGTGTTTATTGAAAGCCTACTATGTGCAAGGCACTGAGTTAGACTCTAAGCTAGAGTAGTGAGAAAACAGATACTCTCTGTGACCTCATGGAGCTTACTTTGTAGTGAAGGAGATGGATGTTAAATAACTGCCCAGTTTCCAACCATCTGAAAGATGACTGGGGATTATCTAGGTGAGAGCATGCTGGCCACTGTGTGGAGAAGTGACTGGAGATGATCAAAGAGCACGTGGGAAGTAAAGCTAATAACTGACAGCAGTGGGTTAGGCAAGTGGTAATGGGGATTTGGACTATGGTGGTGGCTGTAAAAATGGAGAGATGTGGGCAGAGCCTAGAGGCTAAAATAGGAGAGGGGTATAAAAATGACTCCTGGATTCAAGCTTATACAACCAGTACATGGATTTATCATAAACTGAACTAGGTAACTGGTGAAGGTGCAGGTTTCAAAGCAAAGATCATGAGTTTAAAACATGTTGAGTTTGAGGACCCTGTAAGACATGTAGAGGAGAAATGGCATTGCCTTTTGGATATTTGGAGCAAGCCTGGAATGGAGTGATGAAGTCTGGGCTAGAGGTATGAATTAGGGACTCATCAGCCTACAGAGACTATCTAATGCCAGGGAAGTGCATGAAATTGCTCTAGAAAAGTATACTTGCAATTAAAAAGCCCAACCTTTTCTGTCATTATTACCACCACCAACACCATCATCTTCATCTTCATCATTCTCATTATGTAGTGAGATTATTCACATTAACATATCATTATGCAGTAAATTATTAACAACTCAAAAGTAATTTTATTTATTCCTGTTTAATATAATTTCATTTCATAACTTGACCTTGCCTGAGGAGATACGCTGTAACAATGTTTGCTAACAACTGAAATATATTTAGTCCTACAATCTAGCTTAAATGCTTGGTTCCTACCTAATTTATCTTTTCTTTATTTCCAGTTCAATGTTGACTGGGCTGTTTGAGGCCTCAGCAGGAGCCATCTTTGTTTATGGAAAAGATATCAAAACAGACCTAAATACTGTACGAAAGAACATGGGGGTCTGCATGCAGCATGATGTCTTGTTCAGTTACCTCACAACGAAGGAGCACCTGCTCCTATATGGCTCCATCAAGGTTCCTCACTGGACTAGAAAGCAGCTGCATGAGGAAGTAAAACGGTGAGTTGTGACAGTAACAAAAACATGAGTTGGTAAATCCTCTCAAAAACCTATAGCTTGGTCAGTCAAGCTATGGTAATAATACCAGTAGGAAATATTTTCTCATAAACTATTGCCTTTTAGTTTTTCTACCTCTCTGGTATTATATACTCTTAATGTCATTATCCTTACCAGCCTGTTCTTCTATATGGAATTGTTTAAATCTCTTTGTCTCTGGCACCCATATTGCCCCAAATCCTCTGTTTCTAATCTCCATGACTACTGTACTGTTCCAAGCCTCCTCACTAGACTCCCAACTTCTATTCTTCTCTCATACGGTCTGTTCTTCAAAGAGCAGCCAAGATAATTCTTTTAAACTATAGATCAGACCATGTAACTCCTAGGTTCAAAACCTTCTAATGGCTTCCTACCACGCAGTGGAAAATTCAGTAATGTTCTTAGTAAGGCCTACGAGGCCCTACGTGACCTGCTCCCCAGTTCCTCTTCCGATATCATTTCCTTCCACTCTTTCTGTCATTCACTCCTCTCTGAGCACACTGGTCTAGGTGCTATTCCTTAACTATGTTAGGCCTGCTGCAGCCTCAGGACTTTACACTTACTGTCCCCTCTGTTTACAGTGCTCTTCCCAGATAGCCACTTGGCTGCCTCTTCCACTTTCCAGGTCTCTGCTCAAATATCACCTTCTCTAAGGTAACCACTGTATATAAAAGAGATACCTAAAATAGCATGCCACAGGCATCCTTATCTCATGTATCCTGCTTTATTTATTCTTTAATGGATTTATCACTACTTGGCGTATTATACACTTACTTGGGAACATGTTTATTGACTGAATTTCCCCTGCATCCCTCCCCATACACACACATACTAGACCATAATCTCTTGTGGGTAAAAACATTATCTGCTTACTGATCTTTCCCCAGCACATAAAACGGAGCCTTATCCAAAGTACTCAGGCACTCTACAAATGCTTGTCAAGTAAATGAATAAAATAATGAAATATATGTTCTCTTATATTGTTTTCTGAGTATTAATTTTGTACCTCCAGCTACACAGTAAATAGAAAACTGTAGGTTTACCAGTCATCAATAGTTCTTTGTACCTTGCTGAGCACATTATAGTTGCTTAGTGAATACCTATCACTTATGCTATTTATTGTATTTTTCCTATATTCAAATATTATATCTTTAAATTATAAACACTATACACTACTTTTTGAAGGACTTTAAAAGACACTGGACTGTACAGCCATCGTCATAAGAGAGTTGGAACATTGTCGGGAGGAATGAAGAGGAAGTTATCCATATCCATAGCTCTTATTGGTGGATCAAGGGTGGTCATTTTGGATGAACCATCAACTGGAGTTGACCCATGTTCTCGTCGAAGTATATGGGATGTTATATCCAAGAACAAAACTGGTATGAATGCTTTCTTGTAACTTCTCTACCCTACAGTCACAATTTTGTCGTCTGAAATAGACAGCAGCAAGAGGACGTCTTTTTTGTTTATGATATCCTTTAAATGTCTATGATTGTTTCCCCCTCCCAGGTCTTCTCTCATCCCAGGTATACTTCTGGGCCAATTAGTTAATATGTATCTAGTGCTAACTAAAAGGACGGCCGTTCAAATCTACCAGGCACTCCTTGGAAACTCTATGGGGCAGTTCTCCTCTGTCCTACAGGGTCGCTATGAGTTGGAATCGACTCGAGGGCAATGAGTTTTGTTTTGTTTTTAGTGTACGCTGTGAGTTGAGTACTTCACAGGTCTTTCTGGAGAACTTGCAATGCAGAAAAAAAAAGGTTTCAAAGTCTGCCTAGAGGAGCTTAGAATCTAATTAGAGATACCAAATATACACAAGTGAAAATAAACTGAAAACAGACTAAATAAGTGCTAACAGGATGTGAAGCAAAGGAGCAATCAGAGTGGAGTGGATTAATCAGAGAGGAATATTCAAAAAGTCTTTAAAATTATTGCTTTTTTATAGTGAGGAAAGGAAAAAAAGAAGGGAGGGAGGGAGGAAAGGAGGGAAGGAGGGAAGGAGGGATGCAAGGAAGGAGGGGAGAAGGGAGGAAGGGCAATGAAGCCAAGGAAGCAAAACTCTAGCAGACTACCAGGAGTTGCCAATGTCAATACTACAAATGATGGACACTTAGCCATACAGCATAATAAATACTTATTTGCTGTCAGCTTATATATAAAACACTCCCAAAGACCTAGGGACACCCTTCTTGAGTTTCTCTTTGATCATTTTGGAAGCTCCTTCTGGTCAGTTGGTTTTCAGTTAGCTCATAAAACATGGCTCTTCTCCTTATATGTGACAGGACATGCTTTAAAAAAAAAAGTTTGTAATAATCTGTATAACACAACATTTGCCAATTCAACATTTTTCATATGTACAGTTTAGTGATATCAATTACATTAATCATGTTGTGCAACCATCACCCATAATCTTGGCCAAATTTCCCATCACCATGAACAGAAACTCAATGCTTCTTAGACAATGGCTCCCCCTTTCCCCTCTCTCCTACCCCTGGTAACCACTAATAAAACTTTGTGACAGGACACACTCTTGCTAATTGTATATATCTTTGGAACTGTATCTTCATTTTTCATACTTTGTTGTTTTTGTCTGTATTTTTAAGCCAGAACAATCATTCTGTCGACACACCACTTAGATGAGGCTGAAGTGCTGAGTGACCGCATCGCCTTCCTAGAGCAGGGTGGACTTCGGTGTTGTGGGTCACCATTCTACCTAAAGGAAGCATTTGGTGATGGGTATCACCTCACACTCACCAAAAGGAAGGTTTGTAGAAGAGAAAATACACCTCATTATGAAGTCGTAAGTTAATTTTTTATGTAAAACTGAGGTAATGTCTCCCCAAATCCATTGCTGAAATTCCTTCCTCTGCTAGATTAGTGATTCTCTAATTCAAACAAGCATCAAAACAATATGAGGGCTTGTTAAAACTCAGATTGCGGACCGCATCCCCAGAGTTTCTGATTCCCTAGGCCTAGGGTGAGGCTCCAGAATTTACAGGTCTACCAAGTTCCTAGGTGATGAGGCTGGTCTGAGGAGCCCATGTTGAGCACCTCTGTGCTAGATAAAATATCATCCACATCCTAAGGCAGAGGACCAGCCTTTGAGTCTCGTAACATTTCTATCTATAAGCCTAAAAATTAGATGTTCTGCTTTATCAAAAGCAAACAAAGAGAATATGAAATTACATATTCACTTTCTGGTACTTGGTACTCCTCAAGTGACCATGTGGAAACCAACTTGAACGTGCCGACAATGCTTTTACATCTTTTGAAGGACTAAAATGCTGAGTAAAGATCCCGTACCACCTGAAATAGCATATGATTTAACAATATGGTGTAAGATTTGTATCAGAGCTCTGAACCAGTTCGTTCTGGTTTGAATCGCTGCTGGGAATTTGCATTTCTAACAAATTCCCTGCTGATAATTTGCATTTCCACCCTGGATATACTGAATTAGGATCTACGGTTTAACAAGATCCCCAGGTGATTCTTATGTATAACTTCCTGGGAACTTGTTAGAAATGCAAATTCTCAGCAGGGGTTTGAACTGCAACAAACCAGTACCAAGCCCTGATTTATATGCTATTGAGGAGATTTTGACTACTACCAGTTACTTGATAGCTGATCAGCCTGATGTGACTTCCAAAGTATAAAAAGTGGTTCATTGTTATATTCATTAATTAATTTAAAAAATTATTTATTAGGTGTTTACTGGAGCCATGGTGGCATAGTAGTTAAGAGCTCCGCTGCTGACCAAAAGGTTGGCAGTTCAAATCCACCAGCCACTCCTTGGAAACCTCATGGGGCAGTTCTTCTTTGTCCTATAGGGTCACTATGAGTCAGAACCAACTCAAAAGCACCTAACAACAACAACAGATGTTTACTATGTCATAATATGTGCCCAAGCACTGTTCCAGGCACTGAGGATATAGCAGTGAACTGATGATATTAAAATCTCTGCCCTTATGACAGTTATATTCTGATGAGAGTTACAAACTCAAGAGATAAAATCAATAAGGAAATTATTTAGTATATTAGAAAACCAGTTGCCACGAGTTGATTCCAACTCATGGCAACGCCATCTAATGTCAAAGTTGGACTGTGCTCCATAGTGTTTTCAAGGGTTGATTTTTTTGGAAGTAGATCACCAGGCCTTTCTTTCAAGGTGCCTCTAGGTGGACTCAAACCTCCAACTTTTTGGTTAGCAGCTGAGTGTATTAATCATTTGTACCACCCAGGGGCTCCATTTTGTGTATTAACAGGTGGTCATAGCTATAGGTAGAAATAAATCAGAGGAGGGTGAATAGGAAATGCTGGGAAGTGCAGTTTTAAGTTGGATCTCAAGGAAGGCATCTCTGAGAAGGTGAGAGTTGAGCCAAGACTTGGAGTTGGTAAGGGAGTGGGCCATGTGGATAACTGGGGGCAAAGAGACAACAGTGTCAAAGGCCCTGTGCCTGGAGTGCTTTAGCAACTGATAAGAGACCAGTGTCACTAGAGTAGAGCAAGTGAGAGGGAGGATGGTAGGTGATGAGG
The DNA here is from genome assembly GCF_000243295.1 of Trichechus manatus latirostris. Lineage (NCBI taxonomy): Eukaryota > Metazoa > Chordata > Mammalia > Sirenia > Trichechidae > Trichechus > Trichechus manatus. Next base: position 5,955,174 of record NW_004443977.1, on the reverse strand, counting down.
TCAGAGAAGGGGCAAGATGGGGTGGGAGAATGGAGCTGGTAGCCCAGTGACTTGTAGATCACTGTCAGGTCCCTGCGTGGGAGAGAAAGCCACTGCAGCAGAGAGGTGCGATCAGACTTAGGTTCAGTGTGGCCTAAAGAACTCAGTAGCCTGCGATTTCGGCCCTGGCCAGTGCAGTGTACGGAGAAGCAGTTGTTTAACTTCTGTTTTTATCTCTAGTGTCCAAATCTAAAGGTGAATGCAGTATGTGACACGATGGCTGTGACATCAATGATCCAATCACACCTTCCTGAAGCCTATCTCAAGGAGGATATTGGGGGAGAGCTTGTTTATGTGCTTCCTCCATTTAGCACCAAAGTCTCAGGAGCCTATCTATCGCTCCTAAGAGCGCTGGACAATGGCATGAGTGACCTCAACATCGGGTGCTATGGCATTTCAGACACCACCGTGGAAGAGGTATGCCTGGACATTTCTCTTTTTTAAAAAAACTTATATAATTTTCTGTTGCCTTAAAAAAAAAAAAAAAACTATGTATACTTTTAAAAGTATATTTTTTAAAGAAATATTTCACAAATCAGAAAGTCTTAAAATTCTCTCAATGCCATTTTTATGTAAGATTGACTTCTGAGAATGAGCATGTTGCTTCAATTAGAGAAGACTTTTTTTTACATACAAAAATATTCACTGAAAGTCAGATGGGAAATAAATAAATAATATTTATTAATTGTATTTAATTATATGTATATATATAGATTTACATTTATCCAATAAAAGTACTAAAAATTCCAAATCAAAATTGAGCTGAGAAATTGGAAAAGGCTTATGCTTTTTATGTGAATGAAGTAACCTGGCTTCTCTTTCTAGGTCTTTCTGAACTTGACTAAAGAGTCACAGAAAGATAGTGATATGAGTCTTGAGCACTTACCACAAAAGGAGATTGGAAATTCCAGTACCAGTGGCATCTCAACTCCGGACGATTTATCTGTGAGCAGCAGCAATTTCACAGACAGAGATGGTATAAATTTAATATGGATATTTTGCTCAATTCCAATAAATGTTATCAATGTGAAAATCTCAGGACAGATTTTTATATTTTTAATTCAACTTTAGATGTTCTTTCTAAATTCAGAAGGACTAAGGAAATGTAAACCAACCAAGCAGTTGCTGTCAAGTTGATTCTGATCCATGGCAATCCCGTGTGTACTACACAAATATTCATTAAGTCGAATCGAATTCTCTTTTTCAAAAATCCTTAGAAGAACGTGGAAGGACTTCCTTGATAGGATGGTGATGAGTGTTCTTTCTACTCACCAGAAATTGTATTCAAGATGTAACTTACTAGAGTTTTACATTCGGGAACACATTAAAATGCTTCTTACAACCCATGTTACCTTTGAAGGTAGTTCACTCCCTGTTATTAGACTTGCTCAAGTGGAGGCAAGGGTCACAAAAAAGTAAAAAATGTCTAATTGGAAGAATGTCTAACCTCCTCCCATTCTGGACTATTCAGGTGCTGACAAAATGCTTAAAACAGAGGAGGGTATCTGCATGGAAGAAGTTGCTCTTGATGGCTAGAAACTTATGATAATAGTTTTTCCTTCTTTCCTTCCAATTCTTCACACAAGAAGTGTTTGAAAAATCATATTTTTTATACAAACTTGAGGGTTTCAAAAGGTCTACTTTTTGAAATTGCAAATAACTTATATTGTCTCGTCTTTCTGACAGCTAATTTATATCTTTGGAAACACTATTTACTTAAAGAAGCATATTTACAAAATGATATATAAATTATGGAGTAGTCATGTCTACAGTATGCTTAAATTGGGAAATAATCTCCAGAAACAGAATTTTTCATTAGACATTTGCCTGGGTCTAAAACTCAAAAAAAAGATAATCTCTGCCATGTTCCTCATTTGTAATCTTTTGGGGAATATAGTTGTAGAGTTCATGGACTCAAGGACTTTGATTAGAATGGGGTCATCTGCCTCAGGAAGTAAATGTTATTTATTTGCCTCTGCATTTGTCTCATAGTTTGAAACTATTATTAAGTCAAAATGTTCCCCTCATTGACATTATCTTTTAGAAAGCACATTTACTCCATTTGATACACCTGTAAGTCATCCACATGTAATTTCTCAAGAAACAGAAAAGCATACTAATTAACTTAAAATACTCAGTTCCTTGTCCAATTCCCCTTTACAGAGATATGAGTTCACATTTAAACTTGTTCACTCTGTTTAATTAGAATTCATTTTAAATTAAGCAGCTTTGTATTTTTCTTATCAACTAAATGAAGATCATGATTTTTGTGCTGCATAATTTGTGATGGAGAATTAAAAATATACGCAGAGTTGACGAATACTGTCATCTTATTACTTGCAAAGTGCTTGGCAGCAGGCCTAAGAAGAGAATGTTATATTTGAACCTATTTTTACAGGGGACTGTTGAAATTATTATTAATAAGAGTTCTATTGAGGAGGCAACCGTTTATGGCCTCGAAAGCTGCTCTTACTGTCAGAAGTCATGAAATTTTTCTCAGCACTTGAAGAGCTTTTCAAAGTGGGGAGAGAGCAGACATTTTTTCCAATGACTTCTTTTTTATGGCCCTAGTAGTAAAGGTAGGAGTCCCTTGGTGGCACAAATGGTTAAGCGCTCAACTACCGACCAAAAAGTTGATAATTCAAACCTACCCAGAGGCACCTCAGAAGAAAGTCCTGGTGATCTGTTTCTGAAAGGTCACCGTCTTTGAAACGCTATGGAGTGCAGTTCTACTCTGCAACATATGAGGTTGCCATGAATCGGAATCGACTTAACAGCAACTGATAATAGAAAAGCTGGCATTTTGAAACACTGTTTAATCATCTTACATTTCTGAAGAGAATGTAATAAATGTTTGAGCTAGAATTTTACCTTGGAGGAGAGGTTATTTTCCTTTCCCTTATGAAGGAAAAATTCGCTGGACCTCATGTTAGAATCAGAACCAAATAAATATACAATCACTGAGTTAGTCACAATCGGAACTAGTTCTTAGACCAGACTGGTGTTTTAGTTTCTATTTATTTGAATTCTTACTCTTGATAGAAGTTATCTCTTGACTATTATAGTAATATAATTAGTAACTAGTAATACATACTGAGCCTGTATTGAGTCTTTGGAGTTTAGGGACAATATTCATTTATAAAATTTTAGATAGCTGACTTTTAAATGTCAAATTACTATGTAAATGACTAATAATATCTCTCCAATTGTGCTTTACAATTTTCAAAGCACTTTTACATAAATCTCTATGAGATGTGTATTTTGGCCCTTAATTTTCGCAGTGGAGAAACTGAGGCTCGGGCCCAAGGCTGATAAGTGAGGAGCTGAACCTCAAATCCAAATCTTCAAAATATAAGCTTTCCCTACCACACCACGTATACTGTCCATCCATAGTTTTTGAAGTTACTTTATTCCTTGATTTACCAAAATTTTTCAGACCCATATTGAGTCTCTTTTTCTTAAACAGACAAAATCCTGGTGAGAGGAGAGAGACTGGATGGGTTTGGACTGTTACTGAAGAAGGTAACAGCTATACTCATCAAGAGGTTCCACCACACCCGCAGGAACTGGAAAGGCGTCATCGCTCAGATTATCCTCCCCATCGTCTTTGTAACCACTGCCATGGGCCTTGGCACACTGAGAGAGTCCAGCAACAGTTACCCAGAGATCCAGCTCTCCCCATCTTTGTATGGCACCACTGAACAGACATCCTTTTATGCGTATGTTTCTTTCCTTTCCTTTATTAAAATGGCATTTCCCAAGCGCTCCCAGAGGCGTTCTTGTGTCTAACTGAATGTGAAGAGTAAAGAATTTAGGAGCCGTAATATCTGATTCTGAGAAAGGAATGGGCAGTTTGATTTATGGCAACATGCCATTTTTATCACCACCAAATAGCTTTTTAAGAGTTTTTGGTGCTCTAAAAATAATGTTTTAATAAATATTTATTTTTAATGACTAGACTTTAATCATGCTAGGCCTTAACTTTCCAATCTGTTGTAATATAGAGCACATAGCTTTTTGTCCATCCCGTAATTATTGTATAGTCATGTCGGAATTCTGTATAATATAATTTTACATGCACAGTAGGTGAACACTTAATGCATGTGACAATTAGAATAACAAGGCAGCCGAATAGAGGTATAGACATATTTTCCTCTGATTTTTTTTTTTCCGAGACGGTCTTTCTTAGATTTTTAAGAAAACAGTTCTATAGACAGCATGTTTCATTTCTTCAAATATTTGTGAGCATGAGTTTAATATGGGAGACTGGTAGAAGAATCATGAATTTCTCTCTTTTTTATGTTGCAGGAATTTTAACACAACGACCAATCCACTGGTCTCAGCAATGTGGGCCTTCCCTGGCATTGACAACACATGTCTGAACACCAATGATCCGTAAGTGGTTCTTGTTCCTTTTCTTTCCTTTTCAGCATCTTAGTTTGGGTATGAGCATGTCTGTGTGTGTGTGTGTCTGTGTGTCTGTGTGTCTGTGTGTCTGTGTGTACCTGGAGAAGGGCAGTACTGTAACAGAAATATGTGTTGAATAGATTTTTCCGTATCTCCTTTAATCCATTCCGTGGCTATGCTATCCTGTACTAATAAAGTAATAAACAGTAGGTGCTTTATAATTTGTACAGCTCTTTTGTATGCATATTTTCGTTTAACAATCACAGTAACCCTTTGCATTATTCATCCCATTTTACAGATAAAGAAATTTAGGCTCACAGGGACTAAGCTACTTGTCTAAAGAAATCTAGATAGTAAGCTGTATAGAGAAAGCCGAGACTCAAGTCTTCTGACTCTAAATCCCAAGATTTTACACTTCAAGGTGATGCTTATTCAAACTACCAAGATAGTACGTAGCTTATGTAACCCTGACATTGGTGCATTATTATGTTAAAGTATTGCCTTCTCATCAGAGGTGAGGATGAAAAGAACAAAGAGAATAAGAGGACAGAAAGTCCTGTCCTGTCACATTAAGATAATTCAATGAGCTTTGGTCTTAACACCATTTAATCAGTAAGTGCTCTCCCTCAATCACCCATGGCAAAATGTTAAATTATTTGAAAACAGTAGTGCAATGTGTAGTCCAGTAATGAAAAATCAGTAAAATCATAGCTAGGACTGCATACTTGAATTTAATAACAAGTACTTGCTTGTATACTCATACATAAACATGAGAACACACACCTCATTTCAATACTATTTATTTGCAGAAGATGTTTAAAGGAAGGCACTCTTGGAAAATGGAACACCAGTGGAGAACCTAGCACTATTTTTAGTGTCTGCACCTGCTCAAAAAATGTCCAGGTAAGATGGAATTAAGTTCCAGGGAATAGAAAAAAAGGAGGAATAAACATTGAAACCTGAAAGATCTACCTAGGTTACCAAAGAGTCAGTACAATTATACTTTATGGAAGCTCATAGCTCGGAGGTGAAGACTTGGGCAGCTCAAAAATATTGACTTTGAACTTCAGGTCACTGTTTTAAATCCATCTAATGCCAAATTTCCAAAAGTTGGTATTCTACCTTCATGGAAACCAACTGAAAATGAATTTTTGGTCTCAGTTCAGTTCTAACTAGAAAGCTACATATTTTGTACAACAAAATGCCACCATAACTGTCATACATGAAAATACAGTGTAGCTGCCACAGTAGTGGTCAGCTGGGAAGGCAGGAATGTGTAAGTCTAGAACAGACTTCATAAGTCTAAGCTACAACTCCAGGCTTCAAGAAAAGTCCATTTCCTGAAAGAATTATAAAAAATTATCCAGCCATCACTTACTTTGTATTCTGCAGATACACACCTTGGTTTTCTAGGCCTATTAATTCACCAGACTTATAAGAGAACCAAATTCACAAAGCAAATTAAAGATTGTTGAAGAAAAGAAGTCACTATTAGTTTCTGAGAGTCATGATGTTGTCAACTTTACTTTTTAATAGAGGAAGAATCTAACGATATTTTCTTCAAAGTAGCATATGATTGTACCCTGATCTGTCTTGGTTCAGTATTTCGGAATGAAAATATTTTCAGTAAATGCAACCCATTTTCATGTTCTCTTGCAAGATGATTACTCACAATAAGAGCTGGGATCCAATAAGGTCTTACCAGTATCCAAAGAGGTTTCTAACCCTTCATCTAATTTAGCTAATTTCAAAATTTTTCATATATTTGTTGACATCAGAGTAAAAATCAATTTACTTGATATCTAAAATAGGAATCTGGATAATTTTTATTATTAAAAAAATCAGTAGATTTGTTCATTTTCAACTTATTTTGTCATTTAATATCTACAGATCTATGTATTTCCAGATCTATAATAATAAAGAAACCACTCTGAGTAACTTATGCTCTGTATATTAGACATAAGCTATGAATAAAGTAGCTAAGTCTCAGTTTTTCGAGAGAAAAAGAAATCATACTGCACGAACATCAAAAGACACCAGTAAGAACGAGCGTGTAAAGGAAACCTATAGAGTGGAAGTGATATTCGCAATACACAACAAAGGACCATATCCAGATTATATAACCAGACTATATATAAAGAGCTCTGGAAATCAATAAGACAAATATAGATAACCCAATTTAAAAAATGGGCAAAATACTTGAAGAGATAGTTCACAAAGAGCGTATCCAAATGGCCAATAAATATGAAATGACAGTCATGAGGAAAACACAAATTAAAACCACAATGCAAGACTATTCCACACTCACTAGAATGGCTAAAAGGAATAAAAAGGAAAATTCCAAGTGTTGACAAAGATGTGGAGCAACCAGAAGTCTCATACTTATGGGAAAGTAAATTAGTGCAAACAGTTTTTAAAACTGTTTGAAAATATCTGCTAATGCTGAGGATATATATACCCTATGGGACCAGCAATTCCACTCCTATTAAACACCCATCAGAAGTGAGAATATATTCACCAAGAAACATATACTAGTATATTTATAGCAACACTATTTATCATAGCCAAAAACTAAAATTACCCAAATGCCCACTAACAGTAGAACGGATAAATCAAATGGAATATATTCCAACAATGGAATACTATACAGCAAAATAAGAATGATGATTGATCTACAACTACACACGTCATATGGAAGTTTTCACCAACATAATTGTGAGTGAAAAAAAAGACAGACGAGAGTACATATTATATGATTCTATTTATATAATACAAAAGCAGGCAAAACTAATCCGTGCTGGTTACTTTAGGGGGCGTACTGACAGGAAGGGAACATGATGAGGGGACTTTCAGGGTACTAGTATTTTGTTTCCTGACCCAGTTGCTGTTTACATGGGGTGTGTTCAGTTTGTCAGAATTCATCAAGCAGTGTACTTATAATATGTACACTCTTCTGTATCTATAATAATTTAATAAAAAGTTAAAGCTAAAGTAATTGCACTGCATACATAGGGGTATCTTCATTTAATTATGATATTTGTGGAACCAGTGGCATTCTATAATGTGATCTTCAAGTTGATAGAACTACAGGGACGTAAGGCAAAACCCAGCATTCATTTTTTAGAGCAACTTGCGATTTTATGCTCTTGGGACACGTGCGGTGCTAACCTCAGGCTCTGGAATATAGTGCGAAGAGCTAGGAGGAAGAACAGGGAAAGCGCTAGACTTTTCCCAAACAAAATGTCCTGGCAGTGAAGCATGAGAAGCTACACTGAAAAGCAAGTGGTCAGGAAGTGCAGAAAGATATGAGCATAAAAATAGGTGGTTAAAACTAAGCTTTGAGTTTACTTAATAGTAATGTACCGATGTACTTGATTTTGACAGATGCACAATGATAAAGTAAGATGTTATCAACAGGAGAAATTGTGTGAGGGTATACAGGAACTGTCTGTACTATCTTTGCAATTTTTCTGTAAATATAAAATTTTCCAAAATAAAAAAGTTTACATATACATATATACATATGTTTGTGTGTGTGTATATATGTGTAATATATAAATGAAGCACTGTCGCCTAAGTTTTGTACCTGAGACTAAAGAAACGTAAACTTTTTATCCACTGCTGTCAGTCCCTGAAAAGTTTGCCTGTTGAACTTATCTTTTCAGTTTAGAGACAAACATATTTTCCTTCCCTCTGAATTATTGAGGGAATTTTGAATCATTTTATTGTTTAATGTTATTCTCCAAACATATTAAATTTTGTCAGCACAGTGAAAGAAAGGTCGAACATTAGTTAACCTGTGTTCTTTTGCAGCCTGTAATCAAACCCTGAACACATGTCTACGCTCACATTAGTAATAGTTATTTGTTTTAATTTCTTGGCAAAATGACTTCTTTTTCAGAGCTGTTTCGCGTTTGGAAGGCAGTCACATCCCACTTCAGCAATTGCAGTAATAGACAATCATGGCTCTGAAACTTGACTATTTGACTCTTTGGTTTGCACAGCTTTAGCCAGAAATAACTTAATTTTTTACTTTATTTTTCAGAAATGTCCTGAATCTAACTATTTCCCACCTCACAGAAGAACTTATACTTCCCAAATAATTTATGACCTCAGTGGACACCCTGTCGAAAATTATCTTATCTCAACTGCCAATGAGTTTACCCAAAAAAGGTATTCTATGTATAATTTATTTAATTTAGCGTATCCTGCTTTCTAATTCCAATTGCCTTCTGAACTTGAGACAATAGAGACAATAGATGCACATTTCGATTGATTATTTACATAGTTAAATTCTCAGTTTAATTTAAACAGCTTCATGTATTGAAATTTTAGTAATGATTCTAGTTTAAGATTCGTTTGAGCAAATCGAAAAAGCATTTGGTTTTTGTGTGTTTTTTTTTAAGTCTCAAAAATATATTGTTAAATTTGCACATATTATTTTCTTAAAGCAAAAGGCAAGTTATTGAGTGGATTATACCAACTCAGATAGTTTTAAGCCATGGCTTTTGATGACAATCAGCCTTAGTTCTGATATGAATGACTTAGAAGTATGATATCTGCATGTGTACAAAATATGTTCACGTGTTAGCAAAGCCACAGGCTTATACCTAAGCTGCTTAATTATTTACCATGGATATAAAGCTGATCAGCTTGCAGTAGCTACAATTTTCTCCTTCCCTCTATCTCTTTCCTCCTTCCTTTTTCAATATACATAAAAGATTAATGTTCACTGTAAATAATTAGAAACTACACAGAAGCAAAAAATAAGAAAGAATAGTCCCTCTACACCCAGATATAATCACTGCTGGTGTTTCGGTGTACATGCTTCTAGAAATTTTCTAGTCACAGATATACACATAACTATTTTCAATAAAATCAGGTTTATTATGCAAATGGCTTGAAAACCTGCTTTTTTTTTTTTTACGTGCACACTATACTATGGTGTTCTTTGCATGTCAAAAGTATAGCTCTGTAGCATCACATTTAGGATGATAGAGAAAAGAAGATTATTCTAGTGTGACTGTATCATTAGTTCTTTAACTTGACCCTAATTGGTGAACATTTAAACTAACCTATATCAACAATTCTTATTATTAAGGAGCCCTGGTGGTACAACAGTTAAGTGCTTGGCTACTAGCCGAGAGGTTGGCAGTTCAAATCCACTCAGCCGCTCCACATACAACAATATTCTTATTATTACTATTTCAACGTCTTTAAAATCAGTTTTATATTTTTAGCATACCGTGAACTGATAAGTAGTTAAATAGATTCAACTGCAGACATCCAGAAAGAGAAAAGATATGGCACTAGGGGACAAGCTAGAGCAAACAGTTTGGGGAATAGAAGAAATGGAGCTATTTGAAAAGGATAAGAGTTGATGTTATATTGTTTTAATATTAATTTAAAAAAACGAAGCTTACTGAAGCACTAAAATCTTAAGATTTTTAATATGGTACATGTATCAGTCAAGATGGAGGGAATTATTAAATTATATGTCACTCATTTTCAGAATGATCACTCCACATTTGCAATTATTTAGAAGGACGTTTTACCTCTAATTATACTGTACACTTTAGACTAAAATATGATGAAGGGAATCAATAAAAATATAAAATATTGTCAGGCTGTATTTATTTTATACGATAAATGTGTTCCTAATGGAAAGGAAAAAAGATTGAGTTCCTAGTTAAGTACTTTAGAATCTATTTATGAAATTTTTCTCCATTAAAACTAATATAAATTTTATATTTCCATGTAGATATGGAGGTTGGAGTTTTGGGCTGCCTTTGAGTAATGACCTTCGTTTTGACATAACAGGAGTTCCTGTCAATAGAACACTTGCCAAGGTAACTTAGGATCTTTCTTCCAGGATGTTATATAAATGAGAATGTGAAATTGATAGGTTCAAGCATTTTCTTGATATAAAAACAAAACGTGAGTACAATCAGTGTGAAAAGAAGTTTGGCATTTTTCAATAAGTGGAAGATATGTATACCCCACAGCACAGTGTTCCAGTCCTGCATATATACCCCAGGGAAATGTGCACATGTGGTGCCAGGATACATGTACAAAAGTGTTCGCATATTATTTCTCGTAATAGACAAAAGCACAATTCCAAATGCCCATATACGGTAGAATAAATAAATAAATTGTTGCTTATTTATTCAATGGAACTTTCAGCAATAGAAATGGATGGACTCAGCTCTGTACAGCAAACAGGCTAAATCTGCCAGACCATTATTAATTAGCAAAAGAAAAGACAAAAAAGACTGCATAAAGTATGATTGCATTTATGATAAACTTCAGAAGTAGACAAAACTCCACCATATCCTTTAGAGTGGAGGGAGGAGATTGTGATTTGGAAGGACCCAGAGGTTCTGTGAGGACATATTCTGGGTGTTGGCAATATTTTATTTCTCAACCTGGCTGATGGTTAAATGTATGTGCTCTCTTGATAATTTTTTCAAAACTCTGCATTTATGTTGTATGCATTTTTCTTCATGTATGTGTCATAATTTTTTAGGGAATAAAAAGATGTATTTAATCTTGATATTTAAAGAACATGGCAACTCCACTGCATTTGATGGAGATAAATAACCCCTTTGGCTATTTTTCCTCTAGAACTTACCTAGGCTTTGAAACAAGCTAAAGTCACAGAACCAGACATATATGATTAACCATTTGATCATGGTAGTCTTAGGAATTTTAAATTGGTCTTCACATATTTTTCATCTGATAGTAAGGGACATATACATAGGTAGGGAGGAAGTAGGGAAGCTAATATTTGTTGAGTGGCTGTTATATGCCAAGCACTAGGATCACCTTATACACAAACTACCTAATTTCATTCTACAACATCCCTATGAGATAGATATTGGGTCTATTTTAGCTGATTTTTACAAGGTCATATAGAAAGTAAATAGTGCTAAGGATTTGAATGTTCTCTTTTTGCTTACCTCCTCCCCCCTCCACACACAGAGTAAATATTCTTTATAAACAAGGGTGTTTCTAATATAAAATAATTTCTCTCTAAATCAAATTTGTAGTTTAGAATTATCAACTAGGTTTCTTGAAATGAGACAGATAATTATTTTAAATACTTCTGTTTTTGATGTAGAAGATAAAGTAATTTGCTTCTTTGAAGTAAATAACTAGGAATAGAAAGTTGGTGGGGGAATTTCAAGGTTGTTAATCTTGATCCTAGAATACAATGCTTTACTTATGTGTTTTACTTCTTTCTATAGTCTGCTGTATATACCATTTGTTTTTCTTATTATTATTGAGCTCCAGAAGACCTTAGTTTTAGACCCAGAATCACCATGGACCAAACACAGAAACTGAGAAGATGGTTTTGCTAGTTTACCCCAGGCTTTGCCTATGGAGAAGAACCAGAATAACTAATAACTTAGTGCTTGCTATCACGTGGAACAGCTGTGTTTCCAATCTCTGCCCATCTCTAAGTTGGAAACTTAGAGACTCGTGCTCAACACTGTTGGGGGTGGTTCATAATCTTCTAAAATGAAATAGGTTACTGAGAAATAGGTACTTTTTTTTTTAAGTATAAGTTCTATAGGCTGTCAGAAGTAAAGGCAGCCTAATGTATTTGAACCCAATACTGATCTTGCCTTCTCTTGGAATTTGACAGGTATGGTATGATCCAGAAGGCTATCACTCCCTTCCAGCTTACCTCAACAGCCTGAACAATTTCCTCCTGAGAGTTAACATGTCAAAATATGATGCTGCTAGACATGGTAAAGTTACTTACACAGAAGCTTCTTATATTACAACTTTTCTACTCCCTGTAAAGAAATGCACATTAGATCATGTTTCCTTGCCAATGGCATGTATTTTATGGCTTCTAAATCACAGATCTTTAGAAAGAGTATAGAAGTAGTAATGACTGCCAGATGGAACATTCTGGATAATACCCTTAACTTCAGGTTAATTTAGTGTCCTTATTTATTAAGTTAGGGTAATAATACTGACTTTGTGTTCATGTCGGCACTCAATCCTAGTAGTTATACCTCATAGGAAAATATTTTGTAACTATTTATTTGCATACAAGCTAACGAAATTTAAAAGATAGTTCATGTTAATAAATGTTCACAAATCTAAACATGAAGACAAAACTTTTAAACTAAAAAGTTCTACACCTGACCAAAAAATTACCACTTATTGAGCACTTACCATATGACACATGCTTTATATGAATTATTGTTAATCCTTATAGCACCCTCTTAGGATGAGTATTATTGTTCCCTACTATTATTTCTCTAAGATTCAGAAGTGAGATTTGAACTCAGGTCTGTCTGACTCCAGTCTGCTGTTTTTTTAAATACTCCATATGGCTTCTCTGGACTTAGCCAGGTCTGCATAGGTTGAGTTTCCTAAGAGGCTTCCACATAGTTTATAAAATAGCATTTGAAATTTGAAAGCGACTGATTCTTTTTTTTCTAATTCAATTACTGTTCATCGAGCATTTCATCCTGAGGCTCGCTCAAATCATTTTCCCATACTGATCCTTAAAATAATATTAACAATAAAGATGGAGGAAAAGTAAGGGTAACACTGTTACTGGCCAACACTGAGTGTCTAGCCTAGTGAACAGAACTCATACAAGGGAAAAAGGTAAAATGTATCTTTTAGAAATGTCCATGTCTGCTTTTCTTTCGTCCTTACTGTTGGGCATAATAGTGTGTGCCAGGTGGAGTGGTGATTGTAGACATAAACTGTAGAGACAAATACTCATTCTAGCAACAGAATCTTTAGGGGTCTTCTTTTCAGAGAAAGCAGTATTTTTCCCAACTGCTTTGGCATTTTCTTAGCGGAAGGAACCATGGAGACAATAACAAGACGGATAATCCTTAGATATGGAGCATCAATAAAGGGCACAGTCAAAAGTAGTAAATTAAACAATGACTAACACCAGGTGGGTCTGGTGTAACCTGGTTTGAAATATGATTGGACACTTGACTTTCAGCAGGATGTCTTATTCCGAGCAAAGAGGCTATCTGTTGCTGTGACACATGATGGAAGTATAGGAACTGCAGAAATGACTAGGGAAAATGTAGCAAAGTTGTGCTGTTGAGAATAAGAGATTGATGCCGCTTTTGAGGGAGGTCAGCTTTTTGAAACCTGTATTCAGTTGTCCTTTATTCTTAGTGTTCTTTACCTAGACCAAGGCAATCAGAATCACTCCAGACTCCAGCAGGTTTGTTGTGGCTCCTACCACTGAATTTTTAAGTTACAGAGTATAAGGGATTAAGAATTCTAGAACATAAACTGTGTCTTGACCCTAAAAGGAAATTTATTTTTGTAATTTAAAAACAAGTCTTAGCTTGAGCTATACAGTGATTATTAGTAGTATGACTTCTATTCTTTATTAACTTTTCTTATATTGACTTAAGATAGTGGTAGCTTTCTGAAGCAGTTTGATTTCTTTCTAAGAAGAAATCTGTGTCATCCTGAACTACTTCAGTTGTTTCCTAATGCATGTATGGGGTCCACCATGGTCAAATTACTTATCTTTAAAAATCAATCCAATTTCACTACAATAAAAATTAAAAAAAAAATCAATTATTCTCCTGCCACCTCGCCCATACACTATTTCTTTTAAGGCATCTTTGTTAGAGTCTGCATGAATTGGGATTTTGCTTTAGCTGTAAAATTGATTTTCTTTGAATTCTAACATGCTAATAAAAATCTTTTAATCAGCTTTCCTTTGCAGTGTCAATATCCGTTATATTCATATGGTTCCCTCTAGTGGTTAATTTAACATGAAAATTCTCCTTTTGCTTCCCAAATAGCTGGCTTGTTTTCCCTAACAAATGTTACACATTTAGGCTCTTTCTATTTAAATGTTTATATGTTTTAAAACATTGACAAGTTGCCCCCTCCACCCCAGTGTTTATTCTTACCTTTTGTTGCATTGGTAGCCATGGTCAGTGCAGTAGGAAGCATCTCATTTTAGATTTACAACTGTAGAGACAACAGAAAATGTCTTATTTCTAATTTATATTGTATGCAGAAGAAATTTTAAGATTCTAATCAATTTAATAAACATTATTTGACCAATCGCTCTACTCGAGACATTATGGTGGATGTTGTAGAAACCACGGAGAGGATTACGATAGAGATCCCTCACCCTGACACTGTCCCTTGATCTTTCAGCTAAAGATATGTATGAAAACAACTAGATAATTATCATGGTTCAGCAGCGTTTTACATAGAAGAGTAAAAGGTATTTGCAAAGATTCCTCTGGTGAAATAGAGTATTTCTTGATTCTGAAATACAAAGGGGAAGTAAAAGAAATGTTTTCCCCTGTCTATATTATAATTCAGCGACAGGGTTTAAGTAGGGCCCCAAGGAAAATTGACTCTCAGCAAAAAGAAAGCCCACTAATCCACATACAAAACAAAATCACATCCCCCAATGATGTGATTAAAATTATAGGTCAAATTGGTTATTGTGATTGTTATTAGTTTATTTTGAGTTGACTAGATATTTTTTCTTAAACATGCAACAATTACAGAATTCAACTTCAATATATATCACATTCTACTTAATAAATATTATAAATTTAATAGGATGAATATAACTTTAGGGTAATCTATAATATTTGGATGTTCTGAAATATGGGTGCATGCTATATAAACAGCAAGTGAGAAAGTTTTCCCTCAGCTTATGACTCTACATGAATAAGTATTTAAGGGACATCTTCATTTCCATAACATTTTCCAAAGTTATTCAGATGGTGAAGACTTTTCCGTCACCCTGTGGTCACCTTGGGAAATGTTGTCAATATTTTGACTCTGTGTAACCAAAGTCTTCTTAGGGATGGGAGAAAAAGCGTAATCAACTCTGGGAGATCCCAATGGTTTGGGACTGTATTGGCACTAAGTGACTACTTTTCTGGAGCCAGCCAGTATCTCTGAATCCTCCTGGACTTTTATGCCTCAATGAAAATCCTTTGAGGGTGGCTGAAGCTCCCGTGCAGTAGTGTGATAGGGCTCTAGAACAATAGACATCTTAGAAGAGGTAAAGGAGAAGGAGGGATCCTCCCAGGCTACAATATTTCCCCACTGTGGACAATGACACAGAAAGGACAAATGGGGGTGGCAACTGTCTGTTTACCAGTACCAATACCAGTTGCCATCAAGTTGATCCCAACTCATGAAGACCCTTTGTATATCAGAGTAGAACTGTGTGCCATAGGGGTTTTAATGGCTAATTTCTCAGAAGTAGATTGCCAGGACTTTCTTCTGAGGTACCTCTCGATGAACTCTTACCTCCAACTTTTTAGTTAGCAGTCAAGTGTGTTAACCATTTGCACAACCCAGGGATTCCAGTGTCTGTTGAGGAGACCCTTAAATAATTAGTTCCCCTTTGAGTTGTTTATTTAAAGTGTTAAAAAGCAAAGATGTCACTTTGAGGACTAAGCCATGGTATTTTCAATGCCTCATATGCATACAAAAGCTGAAAAAGAAATAATGCCTTTGAATTATGGTGTTGGTGAAGAACAGTGAATATACAACGGACTGCCAGAAGAACAAACAAATCTGTCTTGGAAGAAGTACAACCAGAATGCTCCTTAGAAGGAAGGCTGGAGACTTCTTCTCACATACTTTGGACATGTTATCAGGAGGAACCAGTCCCTGGAGAAGGGCATCATGCTTGGTAAAGTAGAGGGTCAGCGAAAAAGAGGAAGACCATCGACGAGACGGATTGACACAGTGGCTGCAACAATGGGCTCAAACATAGCAACAATTGTGCGGATGGCGCAGGACCAGGCAGTGTTTCATTCTGTTGTACGTAGTGTCTCTATGAGTTGGAACCGACTCGACAGCGCCTAACAACAATACATTTCTAAGGCGCTACTGAAACACAAACATATAATGACCAGATAGAGAGAAGAAATTGGAAAGCAATTATACTTAAATGTAATTGAGAGGGGAAACGCTATGTAAGAAGTGTGCATTGTTGCCCTCTCCAAAGATTCCACACACAATGTGGAAAATGTGTTTTCGTTTTTTGTGAGTACTAGTTTTTATGGAGTTGATGGGAATTAGGAAAAAGATTAGTTTGGACTTTATTCATGCTTTAAAAGATTATTCCAAATTAGAATTTTTTAGATCATAGCCCAAGAAGCAAAGTATGAGTATTCATCTAAAAATTGCTATTTCTGATTAACTGAATACCTATTAATGAAAGAAACTGTCTCTTGTTTCAGGCATCATCATGTATAGTCATCCTTATCCAGGAGTGCAAGACCAAGAACAAGCTACGTAAGCCAATATTTTTGGCATGAGTACTTTCTCCTTGGTGTAGCTGAGCGTCTATGTAAAGTGCTATAATTGGAAATCACAGATGTATCTGATTGAATGTCAGTCTAGAAAAGCTGGTAGTATATGTCACTGACTGGGATAAAAGGAAGCTTCTGAAAGAGTGTAGAGTGGAGCTGCCAAGTAGAGCTTGTTGACTGCAAATTCACAGAGTTGGCCGCTTTTATAAGTCAAGTGCACAAGTGCTTCATCATTTCAACTTCCCTGCATAGCGTTTAAGTACTGTTTCTATGCTCAAGAACTATCTATGCCTTGCATACTCCCTGTAACCCTTGGAGACCGAGGTTTTTCTATCAAATATCCCTAGTCAGTTCAGAGGCACTAGAGCTACATATATTCCAGGGTCACAGCAGAGTCATGGAGAAGACGTTATCTGGCTGCCTTGCAGGAAGCCTTATTGGTGTCATAGCCAACTGTCGTACTGTTTTGTTGATGGTTTTAGTCATGAATCTTTCTGAAAGCAAGAGAGTTCCACAAACTTACGTGCGTTTCCCTCTCCTGATTGCTCACTATAGAATCAGCAGTTTGATCGATATTTTAGTGGCGCTGTCCATCCTGATGGGCTACTCTGTCACCACCGCTAGCTTTGTCACCTATGTCGTAAGGGAACATCAGACCAAAGCCAAGCAGTTGCAGCACATTTCGGGAATTGGTGTGACATGCTACTGGGTGACAAACTTCATTTATGATATGGTGAGTAGCTTGTGTCATGGCAGGGACATTAGTTTCATTTTTGAGATTTACTTCCTCTAGTTTGTTCAAGTCATCACCACAAACACAGTAAAATAAAAATTTAAAAAAGTATCTTTTCCATTAGTCTTATATTCATCCAGTGGTTGGAGAAGAGAAAGCCACTTGCTCTCTACTGTGTGGTCTGAGGACCACCTGTGTCAGATTCACCAGGGCACTTGTTAAAAAATGCAGATTCCTGGATCCCACCCAAGACCTGTTAAATCCACATCGTGGGAGTGGAGCCTGGAGAATAGACATTGTTTAACAAGATCCCCCAGGTGATTTTTAAACACACTGAAGTTTGAGAACCCCTGCAGTGAAGAAATAGAAGCTTGGTGATACAGTAGAATAGCCTTGCCCAGTGGTGCCAAATAATCAAGTTTACAAAAATGTAATCAAGTACTTTGAAAAATTCAAATCAGCAGCCCCTGCTGGATGACACATTAGAGAAGATTAGTAGGGAAAAGATGGGATGCATTTCATTGATAGCTCTCTCATTTGCATAAAATGGTCCCAAACTTCAGATGGTGTTTCTTGACTCCAAAGGGGCTGGTGTTGGCCAACAGCCCAGGATGAGTATGCGTTTGCATGATTATGGTGAAATTGTCCGGGTTGCTGTAAAGATCATTGGCTTGAGGAGTTGGAGAGTAATTAACTGCATATCCATTTTGTTAATGTATCCAGTGAAGTCTGAAATGTGTTTGTTGTGGAAGTCAAATCTAAAAGAATGGTAATGATTGCTCTGGACTTAATAGGAGCTTTAACGTGGACTAACTATTAAGAAAGCTTAAAGCACACATTTCTATGAAGGTCTGCTTACTCCTTACAGATTCTGTTGTCATATATTTGGTGCTCATTCCAATTTAGGAGGTTTTCTCCTCCAAATTAAATTACTACCTCCTTCATGTGTGCATCTTGTTGCAAACTCCTCAGCATTTAATACTTCTACTTGTTGATGCAATGCTGAATTCTTTGTTTATATACTTGCGATTCCAAGAATGTCTGGAACCCGCTGCCCTGCCGTTTGTCACAGAGTGGCTCACACTGATAACCAAGCCTTAGAAGTCAACCATCTGAGAGAGTTCTAGCATTCAAAATGAAATCAGTACTTTGAGGACTGAATCTAATACCAAGCTACCTGGCTGTCTTATCTTTCTCACTGGGCCTCTGCCATCGAATGATCTCAAGTCGCAAAGCCTGGAGGCAGGAGCACCAGGGACTCCTTGTATATCTATAAATACGGAGACTGGTTTGACCTCATAGTGGAGGAGACAAATTCTAAAGTGAAATCCATGTGAAATAAGTGGAACATTACAAGCAACAAGAGCATAAATAAAAATTCTTTTCTTCAAATATTTCTAGCTCGATTTGTTGCAGTTTTAAACTAGATGGGTTACTGATTTTAAAAAGTACTTGACATATCTTAAACATTGTTTTACGTGTTCCTATAGGTCTTCTACTTAGTGCCTGTAGCATTTTCAATTGGTGTCATTGCGATTTTCAAGTTACCTGCCTTCTACAGTGGAAATAATCTAGGTGCCGTCTCTCTCCTACTTCTGCTGTTTGGGTAAGCTACGGATTAAACAGTGAAAAAAGAATTAACAGAATTAAATGCTCCTAGTCACAAATAGGACCCCAATCTCATTAGTTAATTTACAATTGTCTTGGGATCTCATTTGACATGAGTGATAATTAACAATACATTACACTTGCTAGTCTGTGGTTTATAAAGTATAATACTTCTGAAAATTAACGTTGTTATTATTAATAAGGATAATACCTAACACTAAAGAGCATTTATTGGGTGCCAGGTGTCACGCTTAGCAATTTACATATGTAATTTAATTTACATGAAAATAAAGGCTTTAGAATGACCAGAAAAATGTGCATACATGTGAATTTATCTATTGACAAATTATATGAGTATATGTAGCGTTGTAACACACACACATATATATGCATGTATATTTACTTTTATTTATACTTTTATAGATTTCTAAGAATATGCATATAATATTGTTGTTTCTGTCTTTAGGATAATACAGGTTGATATAAACAATGTTGAATGTAGCAATTCTTTCTTTCTGTCTCAAATGTGTGGGTATAGTGGCGAGCATAGCTGCCTTCCATATGCATAGTTGGTATCCATTTAGTTAGCAACTGTAATTGATGCAGGACCTGTCCGTCTCTAGTTCTGCCTCATTGCCCAAAGGTTGCTCAAGTCTTTGCTCAAAACAGGTTATCCAACTTCTAACCTATTTAGCTAGGCTACAATGTAATTTTTTCTTCAACTTTAAACTATTAGATTTGTACTAACTGAACTCACATTTCTGAGCAAATAAAGTTTTGTTGTGGAAAATAATACCATCATCAGGGAGCATTAATTTGTAGTTGTAATGATCTATGACTACTCAAAGTTCCTTAAAATAGAGGCTTCTTCCCATCAAAAAAAAAAGAATTCTTTCTTTTTTTAATTTTTGTTTTGCTTATTATTTTGTCAAAAAGAGGAGTGAAAAAGAGACATCTAGCTACAAGGCTTGGCGATTTCTCTCTAATGTTTATCTCTACTCTGGAATCCCATCTGAGTGTTTATTTATTTATTTATTTATTTATGTTGTAAAAAAGAACAATTAAGGCATAATTCTGATTTTTTGCATTATTAACTTATAGGTACGCAACCTTTTCTTGGATGTACTTGTTGGCTGGGCTTTTCCATGAAACTGGAATTGCCTTCATCACCTATGTCTGTGTCAACTTGTTTTTCGGCATCAATTCCATTGTTTCCCTGTCGGTGGTATACTTTCTTTCCAAGGAAAAGCTTAATGATCCGGTAAGATTCTCTATTAGTCTGCTAACCTTCCCTCAATATACCAAAAGCTTCAACATGCTCAAAGCAGAAATTTTTTGTTTTTTTATTTGGTGTTCTTTAAATAGAAAAGGAGAATTTTCATTTGATTCTATCAAATGTCAGAGAGTGAAACTACAGCTTTTTGGAATTCTTTTTAGGCTCAATCTAAATTGTGTTTGCCCAGTGTCAAAACTATTGACATTTGATAGGGCTGGGGTGGAGCGATGGAGGTGAAATCAGACATGTTGTAGAGCACCACATAAATCATGCAACCAACTGGTCAGCTAAACTTACTTATTGACAAATTGTTGTGGTATGCCGGTGACAAAGACAATGGCTTAGTTACGTGACTATGAGTTAAGATACATTTGAACATTCATAGAGAAAAAAGCCTAATTCATTCCCTTTCAGTCATGTATTGGAGTCCACTTCACTATAAGCATCACTTTCCATTCAGAGTTGACAATTATGATTAGTGAGAAGAGAAGCACTAACTGTGCCAAGAAATTGAATGAAAAAGAATAGAGAGGAAATGAAGTGAACCGAGGAATAGACAAGCACACTCCAGCAGAAGGAAGAAAATTCATGAGGTGGAAGTGGTTGGCCTCAATTGTGAATAACGTAAAAACGAGCCAGTTGCTCCTCACTGAGATATGTTTTCTCTCTCTCCATCTCATTTCACCATTTTAGTCCCTCTCCAGGTAGGGATTACCTTAGGTTCTGAAATTTTACTGTACTAAGTACCTCCCTGGCATAGGCACCTACCCTCAACCTGTACTGAAATCCAACACCTCGACAGTCCCTACCTTCCTGGGGCCTAAGGCAGGTCTAGAAGTGATTCTGTCTTCAAGGATGAGCCTGACACTTTAGGTCACCTCGAGAAATATATAATCCTTTTCTGCCTGTATTTCAGTGATAAACCTCCACAATTTGGTTAAATATTTATACCTAAACTCAGCATGCTTGTGAAATAATTGACAATCTAGATAAGCTTCTAGGGTTTTAATATTTGCCTACACCTAGTTTTAAATTTTTCTCACTTTGTTGGAAGCATAACACTGAGCCTCATTTATATTTCTCCTATTTCAGACTTTAGAACTTATCTCTGAAACCCTCAAGCGCATTTTCCTGATTTTCCCACAATTCTGTTTTGGCTACGGTTTGATTGAACTTTCTCAGCAACAGTCGGTCCTAGACTTCTTAAAAGCATATGGAGTGGAATACCCAAGTGAAACCTTTGAGATGGACAAACTAGGTGCAATGTTTGTGGCTTTGGTTTGTCAGGGCACCATGTTCTTTTTCTTGAGACTCTTAATCAATGAATGGCTAATAAAGAAATTCAGGTAAATATAATGGGAAAATGGTATTTGGCATCCATGAGGGAACTCGATTCAAAAGATTCAGGGAGGGGTCAATGGTCTAAGTTATTACGTTAGTAATATGTAAATGTTTTGTTCAAAAACACATTTAAAAAATGTTAGTATAATTCACCATTCATTTCATTCGGTAAGTATTTATCAAACCTTCCTCTGTGTCTGCAAGTATTGCTATAGAGTAGGGGAGCAAAATTAAATAAGCACAGTTGTTAGACTTTAAAAGATTGCGATTCAGTGGTAGAGATAAAATATGTGCATAAACAAATGATGTTGTCTTTGAGTTGAGTTTGGAAGGGTAGAAAACACTTCCACAGGCAGAAATGGGGAAAGAGGATTGAGGGTGTAGCATGTTAGTGATGGGGCTGGGAGAAGAAGATGGAGATAAGGTGAGGAAAGAATCATAAATGAAAAAATATATACATATCATTGACCCAGCTATTCCATTTCTGGAAATTTTCCCTACAGATAAGCACACACATATGCAGAATTATGAACGTATAAAGTTATTCATTGTGGCACCATTCCTAACAGAAAAAGAATGGAAACAACCTAAAAGTTCTCCATGTAGGAGCTGGTTAAAAAAATTATATACATACATTCATAAATGAAATACCTTGTAGCCATTAAAAAGAATGATACAGTTCTCTATGTATTCTTTGGAATTTCTCTAGTATTTATTGTAAACTGAAAAACAAAAGGCTTAGAAGAACTTATATGCAAGACGTATTACCATTTCACTTAAAAAGAAAATAAATAACATATATAATTTATGCCTATATATGCATTAATTATTTTTTAATTATAGTTCTTCTGCTGAAGAGAACTGTATAAGATTGTGTACTTTTCACTATATATTCTTCATTACTAGTTAAATCTTTATACTACGTGTATGTATTACCTATTGAAAAGTAAATTTGAAATTAAATAATAATAGTGAAAGAAAAAACAAGAGCACAGGCAGAAAAAAGTCATAGGGCATATTTAAGAAATGAGTAGTACACCTTGATTAGAACATGGAATAAATGTAATGAAATAATAGAAGCTAAAGCTTAAAGTGTAGGTGGGAGACTATGGAATCTCTTGAATGCTTGATTAAAGAGCTATTGTTTGAACTTTATTCAACAAACAAAATGGTGGTCCGGTAAAGGTTTTCGAACAGAGAGCAATATGATGAAATGGTGCTTTAGGAGATGTAATTTTGTGGAGGTTGTGCTGATTGGACCACAAGAGTCAGAGACACTGAACAAATCTGAGGCCCCTGGAGAAACAGAAATTCAAAATAATCAGTGACAGAAGATGTTTTTAGGCATTTCCAGTGCTGGTAGACTGGCTAAGTAGATTTTGGAATCAGGAAGATTCAAAGAAACCCCCAAGACTATGGCCCCCGGACATCCTTTAACTCAGAACTGAAGCCACTCCCGAAATTCACCTTTCAGCCAAAGATTAGACAGGCCTGTAAAACAAACAATGACACACCTGAGGAACGTGCTTCTTGGATCAATCAAATGTACAAGACCAAATGGGCAACACCTGCCCAAGATCAAAGACAAGAAGGCAAGAAAGGGACAGGAAAACTGGACAAATGGAAACAGGGAACCCAGGGGAGAAAGGGGGAGAGTGCTGACACACTGCAGGGATTTCAGCCAATGTCACAAAACAATTTGTGTATAAATTTTTGAATGAGAAACTAATTTGCTCGATTAACTTTCACCTAAAGCACAATAAAATAAAATAATCTTATGTATTCAGTGAGTGGAACGGACCTCTATTAAAAAAAAAAAAAAAAAAGATTCAAGGAAAATATCACAGTTGGGAGGAAGACCTGGAGTAATTAGTTGGATTTTTAAATTGTTTTCGGTTTGCTTTGCTTTGGTATTTGTTGGGCAAGATATCGAAGTGGGTTTGGGACTTAGTGAGTTTGCAGTACTGAAAAACTTTAAGGTGAGGCATTTACATTATAAAGAGTACAGAGTAGTGTTTGCATTAATCGTGATAGAAAGGATGATAGAGAGGATTTTTACAAAGGTGATCATTGATCTTGGGTTTGTGGTTGCTGAGTCTTCTAATGACTCTGGACTATCTGTTAGGAAGTATTTTTCAAACCCATACTGACCTCCTTGTTACTGAAATTAGGATTATGGATTATAATAGTGGATCTGTAAGCACTGAAGGCATGGAAAGCAAAACCTGTTTCCCAAATATACTAAATATGATGAAGACAGTACATACTAATTTGTAAGTTATTTGAGTAGCACAGTACATAAGAAATTTTTTTAAAAACCTAATATCCAACCCACTGCTGTTGAGTTGACTCCGACTCACAGCGACCCCATAGGGTTTCCAAGGCTGTAAATCTCTACTGAAGGCTCTACAGGAGGCTGTAAATCTCTACAGAAGCTTCTACAGAAGGCGGCTGCCACATCTTTCTCCCGCAGAGCTGCTGGTAGTTTCAAACTACACACCTTTCAGTTAGCAGTCAGTCGCTTTGGCCACTGTGCCACAAGGGTTCCTTAAAAACCTAATATATGATAGTATATTTATAGTAAAGTAAGAACCCATGGAAGCATGTCAGAATTGAGTGGTGTCATTTCAAAATCATGATGCAAAATCACTGGGTCCATTTTTTAGACTCTTTTTCAGAAAATTTAGTTCTTCACCTGTAATGGAGACAGTAGATGAAGATGAAGATGTCCGCGCTGAGAGATTAAGAGTTGAGAATGGTGCTGCGGAACTTGACTTGGTCCAACTCCATCGTCTTACAAAGACCTACCAACTTATCCACAAAAAAATTATAGCTGTAAATAACATCAGCATTGGAATACCCGCTGGAGAGGTAAGGAAAAATGGTTTGTTTCTAATGTGCTTTTTATTAACATAAGTCGCAAATAAAAATATTTAATTATGTTTTCCTCAGTTTTTTTCTGGAAATAGAAAACATTTTGTATTAGTGAGAGAAGATTGCGGTCAATCTCTGAATATTTCCATGAATTCTACAGATAAAATTTACACGTGTCCATGTGTTATTTACCCTGAGTCTTCCCTTTTGGCAGGGAGATTCACCAACCCCTACCATACACCAAGTCCTAAGCTCCTTATCAAGGTACTGTCCTCTTTGGGGTGGACTTTCAGTCAAGAAGCCTGCTCAGGGTGCTCTCTTCAACGTTCAATTTCCAGGCCTGTTGAAAGGGCAGACTAAAGAAATCAGTTTTCAGAAGCGAGGTCCTAGAACTGCATCCATTCGTATTCTTGCCGCTTTCGTAAAAGCAATATTAAGGCAGCTTTGAAAGGAGAAAGCGAATGTAGGTATTTCTCTTAGTTTTCTCAGCAGAGCTGCAAACTAAATGCATTCAATTTATTCGACAGCATAAAGAAATTATTGCTTCAGTAGCCTATTCAGTAGACCTGTAATTTTGTATGAATAATGGGAAATCTATAAATATAATTACTTTGTCAGGTTGGCGAATCTTACCTGCGGGGTATTTTATCATGTCACATAGAGCTGTGCTATTACATAATATGTAAAACATGCCCTATGTGTGTGTGTATATATACAGACAAATGTTCAGGTGGTTAAAGGGAAAAAAGGTATGTAATTGCCCATTTATTATAAAAGAGAAAGTTTTGCCAACCTGCCAAAGGAACACTACAACATCCGTGAATAATTCCAGTGATTTATTTTTCTTGGTAATTTGTTTCACCCAGGGAGAAATAGGAAAGAGATACGATAGCAACGTGTCTTTTTTGGATTAAGGTTTACATTCTTCTTTTTCTCCAAACCAGTGCTTTGGCCTTCTTGGGGTGAATGGAGCAGGAAAGACCACTATCTTCAAGATGCTGACTGGAGATGTAATTCCTTCAAGCGGAAACATTCTGATCAGAAATAAGACTGGGTATGAAAAAATGAATGTTTCAACTTACAGAGCACAACATAATTTTACAGAGTAAAATAATTAAAATGGGCTTTTTATGTTATTTTACAGTTATATTATTAAATTCTGAGGGGGTGGAAATTAGCTATCAAAGTGAAGGGAAATTTTTAAACCTTTAAGTATGATCGTGATGGTGGAATTATTTTACCCCTTATTATCAGAATCACTGTCCCTGAGTGGTACAACCTGTTAACACATTAGGCTGCTAACCAAAAGGTTGGAGGTTCAAGTTGATCCTGAGGCACCTCAGAAGAAAGGTCTGGTGATCTACTTCTAAAAAATCAGCCATTGAAAACCCTATGGAGCACAGTTCTACTCTGACAGACATGGGGTCACCATGAGTCAGAAGTGACTCCACAGCAACTGATTTTAATCAGAATCACCAACCACCATTGCCAAAATTGAGCTACTTTCCCAACATTTGGCAAACAAGAGTTTCTTTCGAAACTCATTAGTGTTTTTGATCCTCTCACTTCAGATCTCTGGGTCATGTTGACTCTCACAGCTCCTTAGTTGGCTACTGCCCTCAGGAAGATGCCTTAGATGACCTGGTAACTATAGAAGAACATTTGTATTTCTACGCCAGGATACATGGAATTCCAGAAAAAGATATTAAAGACGTGAGTACAAGTGTGAAAGACTGGTTCATTTGAAAATCATTACTGTTTGTACCCCCACCCCACCTCCACCCCCACCCCACCCCTGCAGCCTCCCCACCCAGAAGACCAGCTTGACATCTGGAACACTGACACTTTCCTCCTGGCAATGACAACGGACATAGGTGGTAGTCTTAGCTTGAGTGTACATATCATATCCACATCCTATGAACTCAGCTTTAGAAACTCCTTGACCTGTGTTTGTTTAGTTACTTTTGAAGAACTATCACCTGGCAGATCACACTTACATTAAGCTTAAGCTCTTGGTTGAGCATCAGTTCGTGCTGCCTGCACATGCTTTTAGTGTTCAGATAAGCAGTAAAACTTGGAATTAACAGCAAAATGCTCAAGTAAAGTAGAATAGCTTCAATTTTGATTTTTTAATCTCCAGCTTTCTACTTTGCTGCAACTATTTGCCTTTTTTAATCAATGGCTAATCCTTAGGGCAGTTTCTTCAGTTTTCACAACCCTGGGACCTGTTGTATAAGTCCTTCTAGGATTTCACTATTTGCAAGGCCTACTTAACAACAGAAATAGCCATCAGAACCCACGATTCCTAAGCTAATAGGCTAAAATTTTGATACCGGTAAGTTTTAAATAGACTTAGAACCCGTGTAACAATTTACCCCTCAGTGAGGAGGAAGAGAAGCAGCGACAACACTTGCCTTGTGAAGGGCTGAATTTTATTTTCTTTCTTTTAAAAGCTTTACAACAGAATTATGTGGTAACACAGCATAAAGAACAATCCCACAATTGTAAATATACACACACATTTGGAAAAGAAAAATCCCATTTTAAAATGGGTCTCTAAGGAATTACTTTTACCTCTTTAAATGAACTATTAATTTTAAATGGTCCTTTGAAAATAAAAATAAAACTTAATGTTGAATTTAAATGTTTTAATTTTTTTTTTTAGGCATATATTTCTTCATTATATAACTTTCTTTTCCTCAATAGATTTTTTTCTGTTTGGTGTATTAAGGGTTTTGGCAGGGGAAAGTCAACCTGACTTCTCTTTTATTGCCCACAGACTGTTCATAAACTTCTTAGGAGACTTCACCTGATGCCCTACAAGGACAAACCTACTTCTATGTGCAGTTACGGCACGAAAAGAAAATTATCCACTGCACTGGCCTTGATAGGGAAACCTTCCATTCTACTGCTGGTAAGAGGATCATTATGAAGAACCTTGTTGCCGTCGAATCAGTGCAACTCATAGCGACCCTCTAAAACAGAGCAGAACTGCCCCATAGGGTTTCCAAGGAGCCACTGGTGGATTTGAACTGCTGACCTTTTGGTTAGCAGCCAAGCTCTTAACCACTGTGCCACCAGACCTCCATTATAAAGAAAGGATCCTAAACAATTAGAACCACATACCCAGTTGTGTGTGTAACATGTCATCGTCCTTATTGCAGTAAACATGCATTGAGGTCTTACTATGTGCTCGCTATTGTGCAAAGCACTTTACATACACTATCTCATTATGGGAATTTATATCAGCAAATAATTTTTACCATAACGGTATGCCCTCAAAAATGTTTTTGTTTGAAGTTGTGGCTCAGTGGGTTTCAAACAAAACACTTGACATGGGAAGGGACAGTAATTCAGGATATTCAAATGAGGAAGTAAAGTTATGGAACACAGTAGAATTTGATTGCGAATATGGAAGAAATCATGTCTCTTTTTCTACTAGTAACCAATAAGGTGAACTAACATAGTTTCCAACTTCTACTAAGGAGTATAGACAATTTTTAGAAGAGTGTATTGTGCTAAAATTTTATTTTCTTGGTAGGTAAAAATTCAAGTTAGTTAAAAATGTGACTCACATTGGAACGTGATCAATAAGATACCATTCTATTTTATCTGAATTAATTGGAGGCAAGGAAGAATATGCATTGCACATTGTCTTAGTTATCTATATGTTATGTGCTATAATAGAAATACCACAGTGGGTGGCGTTAACAAACAAATTTATTTTGTCACAGAAGTCCAAATTCAGGGCACTGGCACTAGGGTAAGGCTTTCTCTCTCTCTGTCTGCTCTGGGGGAAGGTCCTGGTCTCTTTTCAACTTCTATTCCTAGGTTCCTTGGTGATCATGTGGCGTGTGTCTTCCCCTCCGTTTGTGCTTCCTTGCTTGCTTAATCTGTTCTTTTATATATCAAAAAAGATTGATGTAAGACACACCCTTCCCTAATACTGCCTCATTCACGTAACAAAGAAAACCCATTCCCAAATGGAATCCCACCACAGGTATAGGGATTAGGATTTACAACACATATTTGGGGGTGGGGTCATAATCTGATCCATAACACACATTTATGTTTTGGTTAAGAGCTGGAAAATTAGATTGATCACCTAGAAATATAAATTACACATAAGGGGGATTTGGTAGCATTCTCCTCCCAGGCAAAACATTGGAAAAGGAGTTCTTTTCAGAGAAATAAGCTTGCCTTTATTTTGTAAGATCCCCTTCATTCAAGGACCTCCAAACTCAGAAAGAGCCTTAACTCTATGCAACTAAAATCCAGTTATAAATCACCACATTATCCCATGTATTAAGTCATACAGTAGATCAAATCATTTCAACTGCCTAGATAGACTGAAACCCCACATGTGCTTCTATAATACCAAAAGCTTACGATACATTATATCCCTGCCCATCGATGCTTCTAATGGAATTCTACTGTAAAAAGTGTCTATTAAATTGAACAAAACAATCCTTAGGCACCCCTGTGAGAAAATAGATGTAAAGCACTTTAAAATGTTAGAAGTGCTATGCAAATGTTGTATACTGATGAGCTGAACTGAAATACAGGCCATGAGAGACAGATGCTGTGTTTTCTTCTATATGCATTTACTATAAATGCTAAATAGAAGCAGTGATGATATATCCTCTACTGTTTTCTCAAGTGAATACTCATTCCTTTCTTCAAATTTAACTCTAACCGCTTACTATAAAAACAAGCCTCCTGTTACTCTATGGACATGCTTTCCGTTACAGTTTTTCTTTTCATTTTTGCCCAATCTTGACCTATAATTTGTTTTTGTTTTATCGTCTGTCAAGATCCGTTATTGCCTGTTTAGATTATCCACTGCTGCTTTTCTAATTTTATGACTGAACAATTTTTCAAAACGTCATTTATAAAAAATAATTTTTATCTTTCTACTTGGCAATTTCTGAAAATCTTATTTTTATTTCCCCAGAGAGTATTAAATTTCAATTAATAACATAAAACTAAAAATGCACCTCAGACATATTGACTGAAAAATAAATTATGTTCTTTCAGCTTCACATAGCATATTGTCATTCACAGCTACAATTCTGCTATCAGGAGCAGGGTGGCAATCTTGTTGATGTAGCTTCAAACAAATATGTGATCATGTAGTATTAAATGTAAAAACTTTGCATTGTCTGTAACTGAAGCAGAATTTTCCCAAAGAAATGTAAGAGAGAGGTGTGAAGTAACAGGGTGTCGACTTCACTGAGACACTTTTTTAAATGGATTGACAATTTTAAACGATTAATTTGGAGCTTTTCAACAGCCGCGGAAAGAAGCCGATTAAGTATAAAACAAGTTAGTCACAGGACTTCATAAAGTGATTTCTGTTCTAGGGAAGTGAGACGTGATGATTCATATAAAGAACCTCATCAACAATTGTAATTAATTTGATACATTTTTCTTGTAACTTTTTATTAAGGATGAGCCAAGCTCTGGGATGGATCCTAAGTCGAAACGGCATCTCTGGAGGATCATTTCAGAAGAAATACAGAACAAATGTTCTGTTATCCTCACTTCTCACAGGTAAACTGAGTGTGGGAACTTTCAAATCAAATGACACAAACCATTGTATGATAATATATGGGAACAGGTAATTCTGTGTAATGTTTGTAGATAGTGAATGACCATAATTTTATTAAAATATGTTTCTAGTAGTAGGAGCAAGGCAGATAGATTACATGGTGAGAATTCAGCTGCTGTTGGGTTGTTATTGTTGTTGATGGGTGCCGTGGAGTCAATTCTTACTCATAGCGATCCCATGTGATGGAGTAGAACTGCCCTGTAGAGTTTTCTTGGCTGTAATCTTCAAGGAAGATATAAATTCGCCAAATATTTCTCCCACAAAGCTGATGGGTGGGCTCGAACCACCAACCTTTTTGTTAGCAGCCAAGTGCTTAACTGGGATACAGGGCCTAAGCAGTCTGTTGAAAAACAAGTTTCTCATGAATTACAGCCTTCTTAATTTATCTATGGCTCCTATTGCCTATCAAATAAAGTCCACAATCCTTAAGCTTAGTGCATAAGGCCTTCCATTATCTGGCCTCATCTAAGCGCCCAGTCTTTTTTTCCCATGACACCCTTTCATATCAGTCAATCTAAATGACTCATGGTTTCACATACACACACTCTCCTTTCCTATCTCTGTGCCTTTTCTGCAGCTGGCTTTCTACCTGAAATAGTCTCTACAAAATCTCTCTAAGTACCAATTTTAAACCAAACAAAACCCACTGCCATTGATTTGAATCCGACTCATAGCGACCCTATAGGACAGAGTAGAACTATCCCACAGGGTTTCCAAGACTAAAATCTTTACAGGAGCATATCACTATATCTTTCTCCTGCAAGGTGACTGGTGAGTTCAAGCAGCCAACCTTTCAGTTAGCGGCTGAGCGCTTAACCATTGTGCTACCAGGGCTCCTAGTCCCAATCTTACCAATACTGTACTAACTAGCTCATTTGCCTCCCCTTTATGAAGTAAACCCTGATGCCAATCACCTAAGCATAGGAGCCAATAAAGCCTTTTATCTCTGCTTCTCTTAGGACATTGGGCTTATATTGTCGTTTATATTAAGTTCATCTTTGCATTGTAGTTATCATAAAATATTAGATTTATTTATAATCAAGAGACTTGTTTATATCCTAGCTTTGCTGTCAGTACACTGTATGTTCTGGAGCCAATCATTATTCCCATTAATTCTTATATGGACAGGATTATACCTAAAATCTCCTGTTATCATAGTCCATGGAATTAGAGATTATATAATCAACTACAGATTAACTAGTTATAAAGAAACATGAAAACTAACTGGATATGAAGTAAGAGGTGTAGTGAAAAAAGCTTGGTATTATTTGGAAAAGTTTTTTTTTTTTTTTAAGGAAAGATAGGTCTTGAGTAAAAGCTTGAAAGAAATACTGAGTTTGGGCATTCCACGGGAGAGAGATGGCATCAAGTAAAGCCTATTTAGAAGAAAGCAGTCATCTAACCTTATCTGAAGACATTTAATTTATACGGAAATTTTTGTTGTTGTTCTCCTTCAAGGGAAAAGGCATTTTAAGGAACTAAAACAGTATTTCTAAAGTACCATGATGAAACAGTTAAGTTTAAGATCATGAACCAAAGCCCAGTTTTCTGGGCCTTGCATGCTGACGTGTCTCTACTCTGTCTTTCAGCATGGAAGAATGTGAAGCTCTCTGTACCAGGCTGGCCATTATGGTGAATGGAAGGTTCCAATGCATTGGGTCTTTGCAGCACATAAAGAGCAGGTGAAGAACAATATGTTGTTTAACGTATAGTGTTGGGCAATAAATCTAATGGTGCTATAATCTTCATCAAAGATTATTTCTTACAATGTGGAGGAGCTATTTATGGACTCATCTTAAACTTTTTTTTTTTTTTTACTGAGAGTTCAATGTATTTTAAGTTAATAACTCAACAACCTAGAAGGCCTAAAACTAAAAAAAAAAAAATTAATCTATAACCAAAATACTCTCAAGAAGCAATTTCAAGAGTTTACCCAAGAACAAATTGGACCTTGACAAGTACATGAAGTCATCGATTTTTCTAGCATGTTCATTTGCCATTTGCACAGGCTTTCAGAAAACTAACATTTTTACCATTTTGAAAACCTTTTGATCAATAATAGATTAAAGAGATGGGCATAAATATGCTATTAATATTAAATTGATAGCTTATATTTGGTCAGAGTGTATATGCATGTATACATATACACGTTAACCTCCAAACTTTAGGATGTTACTTTTTACTTTTATTTGTACAACAATTTTGCTTTCTTATAAAGTAGTATTAACCAAGATAAGAAAAAAGATGAAAGAGGATCCTATATGTTGCTCATAGGAAGACTGTTGTGACTTGTTTATGAACTCTATTCTTGGAGCTAACGGTTACTTGGCATATTGATTTATCATTCATTTTTAAAATCCCAATGACTTGCCTCTCAAGACGCTGCTTACTTTAAATGAGAAAGTATTTAACCCCCCACATTGACATCAATAGCCAAAACATGGATGTCAAAGAAAGCCAAGATTTTATGTTCTCTTTCTAATGCAGCTTTTGCCCAAAGAGTATGAGTCTATATAGTGGTAGAAATAAATAAAAAAATTATGGCAGTGCACTATTTCCAGTTTGTAACAGGCCCTGATCTTTTATAGCAAAATGACAGTCTTTATATAAGAAAAAGGACTGTAATGGTCAGCTTTGGTCCTGTTTCACTACCTAGAATTCCAGGGGAGCTATTTCAGCAAAATGTAACTCATATTTTGCACTTTTTGTTTCTAGGTTTGGACGAGGATTTACTGTCAAAGTTCACTTGAAGAATAACAAAGTAACCATGGAGGCCCTTACAAGTTTCATGCAGCTGCACTTTCCAAAAACGTACTTAAAAGTAAGTAGGAGATTGTCCCTCCATTTGATCTTGATTGGTTTTAATAGTCATAATCTAATATCATAGTGGATGTTTGCCATTTTCAAGTTGATCATAGCTTTATTATAAATCTTAATATATTTACTAGTTCAATACATGTGAGATACTATGAAGCACACTTAGCATGAACAAATAGAATCTTCAAATTAATTTTAATTTATATTTTAGCTATTTAAAATTAACATAGTCCTTTTACATTGATGTATTCATTTCTTCCTCACAAAGTCATTATGACCATCTGTATTACTTTTCAAGTTGTATACATTTACTGGAGCCCTGATTGTGCAGTGGTTAAGTATTCAGCAGCTAACCAAAAGGTCAGCAGTTCGAATCCACCAGCTGCTCCTTGGAAGCCCTATGGGGCGGTTCCACTCTGTCCCATAGGCTCGCTGTGAGTCAGAATCGACTCGACAGTAATCAGTTTTTT
Source organism: Trichechus manatus latirostris (assembly GCF_000243295.1). NCBI lineage: Eukaryota > Metazoa > Chordata > Mammalia > Sirenia > Trichechidae > Trichechus > Trichechus manatus. The sequence continues at coordinate 5,921,693 of NW_004443977.1, read as the reverse complement.
GGGGGGTATATGTTTACTAATGAGCACTGGTGGCACAGTGGTTAAAGTGCTCAGCTACTAACCGAAAGGTCGGCAATTCACCAGCCCCTCGGCAGGAGAAAGGTGTGGCAGTCTACCTCCGTCAAGATTTACAGCCTTGGAAACCCTATGGGGCAGTTCTACTCTGTCGTTTAGGATCACTATGAATCAAAATCGACTCGACGACAGCGGGGTTTTGGTTTTATGTATATATCCACAGGATGGACACACACACACATATATATGTGCACATATATCTCACATAGTACATACTTAAAATAAATGTACTTGACAGAAAAAAAAGTCACATCAATAACATCTTTGATGTACAAGTAATTTGTAGAAGATGATCGTAGCAAATGAATGATTTTGGAAGGAAATCAGGTGTGGTATGGCAAAAAAGAAACTGGAAAGACGTCGGCTGAGGTCCAGCTCTGCTATGTTGTTTCCAGCAAGACATTTAAAGTCTCTGAGCCTCATTCTTCTCATTTGTAAAATAGGAATAATAACATCTACTTCACAAGATTGGTATGAGAACTAAATAAACTAAGTGCCCATAAAGATACTTCATAAACTATAAGGCACAATATTAACGTGAAGTGATTTTAGAGAACAAACTAGAGTGCCTTTTTAAAAACAATTCATTATCTCTACAAAATACCTTTGCCTCGGCCTCCGCATGCCATGGCTAGCCTCTCCAGGAAATAATAGCTTTTGATTCTTATCAAAGCCCATTTTCTATCATCTAAATTAAAATCAAATTTAAAAATTAAAGGACATCTTGCTTGTACAAGTTGTGTTGGCCATAATGCTTTTTCTTTTAGTGAATGTCTGGATTGAAATCTGTGTTTATTCCCTGAATGATAAGATTACATTCCCCTCTGCTCTATTTCTCATGGGACCGGTGCTCTACAACGCAAATGCAGTGATGATAAAGTTTGATTTCTCTCTAAACAGGCTATTCTTCACAAGTCTGTGGTGGTTTCTAGGCTTCTAGAAAGAAATAGCAAAACAATTTGGGAGTTAAAATAAGCAAGATGGTCCCATCACGGTGATAGATTGTAATGCAAAAACAAGTTGTTGGGAGAAGCAAGGCAATGTAAAAAAGATGGGGAGATGGGTTTCCAGTAATGAGAAGTCTTGAGTACCAGGATGAGACACTGGGTCTAGGTCATCCTAATTAAACTAGTGTTTATGAACAATTATCCTAGCTGCTTTGTGCCAGAATATAAGTGTATACAGTTTCTAGGTTTGTGAAGAAGCGGTGCAGTAACTCAGATATGGAGTGATGAGAGTCAAGTTCACAATCTTGATGATGGAAATAGAGAGGAGAGGTTCAATTTGAGAGTTATTTTAGAGGAAAGGTCCCTGGGTGGCGCAGACGGTTAAGTGCTTGACTACTAGCCGAAAGATCGATGGTTCAAACCCACCCAGAGGTGCCTCCAGAGACAGGCCCGCTGATTTGCTTTGGAAAGGTCACAGCTTTGAAAACCTTGTGGAGCAGTTCTACTCTGCACGCGTGGGGTGATGCAATGGCACATAACAACAACATCATCTTGGAGCCCTGGTGGCGCAGTGGTTAAGAGCTTGGCTGCTAACCAAAAGGTCGGCAGTTAGAGACCACCAGCCGCTCCTTGGAAACCCTATGGGGCAGTTCTGCTCTGTCCTATGGGGTAGCTATGAGTCAGCATCGACTCCATGGCAACGGGTTTGGTTTTTGGTTTTAGAGGAAAAGAAATAGGATATGGTAACTGATTAGATATGCAAAAGAGCAAGGTGTTAAAGATACTCCAAGGAAATAAGAATAGGTTACTAGGTAGATGCTGATACTATTGGCTAAAATAAATTGGAAAGAATTTTAGTGAGTTGAGGTTGAGAAAGAATGAGACATTATTTGAATGAGGTTTCTCCTAGACTATGCTCTTGAAACCTAGCGTGTTTAGCCAATATAAACTGAGTGGCTAATTTCTAGCATTTTAAAACAATTCTAACATTAAGATGAAATGTCTAGAAGTGATCTCTGAAAAAGCTCATGTGAGTGAAAAGTAATCTGAAAACTGAAATATCATTCTGCAATTATTTTTTTCCAAGCAAGACAATAATGACTTTGTAAGTGCACACGAATGTAGAAAACTTTGGAATTTTCATTAGCTTTTTAATTTGTTTTCTCTTTGACATTCTTAAAACTTTTCGTCTTCTCTTTGCAAGCTGTTAGTTTCAAAACATACCCATTATTTACACTGTAGCATCATTTCCAGTGGGATGAATTTCAGCATTTTCCTTAGTTCTTGGTAAAGTTATGTCTAGTCAAGCCAATATTACCTGGCATTGCAAAATAAATGTCTTTTTCCTTTGATTTCCCACAGGATCAGCACCTTAGCATGCTAGAGTATCACGTACCAGTCACAGCGGGAGGAGTAGCAAACATTTTTGATCTTCTAGAAACCAACAAAACTGCTTTAAATATCACAAATTTCTTAGTGAGTCAGACCACGCTAGAAGAGGTAAGACGGATGCTATAATGTATGCATGCAGGTAGTCCCTGACTTACAGTGGGGTTCCATTTGGGACAACTCCGGTGTAAATGGTTCTAATGTTAAGTCGAATACCTCTTTTTTTTTAGTTTTCATTATTATTGGCTTTTATTATCAGTATCTTTATAAATCTGATCTTTGAACATCTGCATCTGCCAATGAACATCTAAGAATGATAACATCAGCAAATTACATGCTGCAATATTGTATTTAGTACATATTACTAATGATAAGCTATACCAAAAAGAAAAAAAACCGGACAGTGGTTAAGTGTGGTTCGCCGTAACTGAAATACATTGTGGGGGACTACCGAGGACTACCTGTACAATGTCATATATTAATTACTATACATTCTGGTTATTTCTTTTTAATGATATTCAATTTGTTTTTAATTGAAGCAATATCTAATCTTGTACCTGCAAAATTTCGCAAAGAGCTTTATTTATTTTTAACTGCATTTTGGGCTTTAAAAAGAGCTGCGAAAGCATTAACTTTTTAAATGAAGAGATGAATATATTTCCATTCTGCATGACATCTCTATCCATCAGGTTATATGTACGTGTAAAACAAAAAATATCACCTATAAAACAAACAGCTGTTAACGCTTTTCTTTCTCCTTGGTAGGCTCCTAAAAGAACTATTTCTGTTGATTGGCTTCCTGGATTGGGGTGGGATGGGACTATCTAGAGGGAATTTGGTGCCAGGTCTTTAGATTTGCTCAGTTCAGTCAATTAAGGAGGCAAATGCAGAATTCTTTTGTTGCATTTGAATCATCTGTCTTAATTGCATTTACATTCAATACCTAGAAGCTTCCTTTATCACCTTTACATTGTTTTAATTTTGTACAGCTCCACCAACCTACATACAGAATGTTTGCACCCATCATTGGAATGGGCCTGAACGTGAGACCATAGGGGTCTCCAGCTATGAGTCAATCTATGGTGCTGCATTGTGTGGTCAATTTTTTGATGGGGGTTTCAGGCATTTTAATAGGGGCTTTAGACAATTATGGCTTTGTGACACAGAAAATTTAGTGGCCATGTTGAAGTTTCTGTCCTTTCATATTTAACAGTTTTTAACTTGTGACCAACCACTAGTGCCATGCCTGGCATAAAATAAAGCCTCAATAAAATCCCTTTTGGATGAATATATGATTAATAGACATAATGATTTTAAGCAAAGGAATAAAGGTCTTAACCTGTTAAACAGTTGGCTTACTGAACATAATGTTAATATGGGCTTTCTGTACAAATTTTCTTTTAGTGCATTAACTTTTGAAGCTAGTGAAATTTCTCTCAACATTATTGTACAAATATTTGATAAGAGTAGAGCCTGGGCTTCTTGTTTATACTTGACAGAGATATTGATGTAGGTAATATGGACATAGCAATGTGGTTGTGGATATTTAACTATAGCTTTAGATTTATGGAGCTCTGGTGGCAGAGATAGCCCTGGTGTCACAGTGGTTAAGAGTTTGGTGATAAACCAAAAGGTCACCAGTTCGAATCCAACAGCCGCTCCTTGGAAACCCTTTGGGGCAGTTCTCCTCTGTCCTGTAGTGTTGCTGTGAGTCAGAATCAACTTGATTGCAATGGGTTTGGGTTTTTTCAGTTTAGATTTATGTATCAACATAGTCATAGCCATAGATAGAGATATGATTTTCAAACCCCAGTTAAGTTTAAATATCTGAAAGAAGGACTCCTATTGGGAATATATATATGTGTCCACCCACCCGTCGAATCGATTCCAACTCATAGCAACCCCATACGGTTTCCAAAGCTAATCTCTATGGGAGCAGACTGCCACGTCTTTCTCCCATGGAACAGCTGGTGGTTTCAAACCGCCAACCTTTCGGTTAACAATCACTTTAACCACTGCGCCACCAGGGTTCCTTTATGTGTGTCTACCATGCCCCTATAAAGTCCAGTTTTCTTCTTCTTTGCTGTTCCACTGTGTATGTGTGTGTATCAATTAATCTTATTTCTTCCTTTGATTTATCAGGCACTAACTGCTTTATTTTCCTTGAAAAATCAGGTTTTCATCAACTTTGCCAAAGATCAAAAGTCCTATGAAACTGCTAATATCAGTAACCAAGATTCCGCCGTAAGCGTTGACTCACAGGATATCGGATAGAGTCTTAGCGCCTCCCGAAAAGTCAGTCTCATCAAATGGCCAGTGGCTTCATTTTGAGGAAGAGCCACAGAAGATACCATTTCTTCAGTACATCTTAATTTTAAAGTATTATATTGTATGGAATACAATTGTATGGAAAGTTACAATTGTGTAATACTAGCAAGTAACTATAAATGGAAAGTTTTCTTTCTAAGGTCAGTGAATGTTGTTGCTACTCAATTGAATTCATGTATACCCAACACTGTGAACATGTTAATATATTTGCTGGTGATTCTTATGCAAAGGTGATACCACCTAAAGATGAATGTCTTAATTTATTGCTTTCAATAAAAAGACAGTTTAAAAAGCATGGTTATTAGTAGTTGAAAAGTGAGAGTGAAGAAAAAAGTAAGGTAGTTTGGGATAGTTGACTGGGTAAGCAAACAAAATAATTCATTTAAAAAAATAACAGAATGAGCCTCATCATGAATACATGACTGTACTGTGATGTGTAAAGCATTAAGGGTCAGAATAACACCAGCAGTAAGCAGTAGCCACAATGGCTACAATTTATATGTATGTCAATTTCAGTGCCTGTAAATACATGGGGGTATAATATACCCAAAAAAGCGCCTTTCTACAAGAACATGGAGCAGTTTACCCTGGTGCTAAACAGAACTCAGATTCATTCCTGTCATGCCTTTGCCAGTAGTAAGGCACAGGGCAGAGCAAGAAGCTATTACTCTTCAGGGACAATGGGTGTGTCAGCTGGGCAGACACTAACCCTGAAAACTGATAGAGAATTCGTGTGCTGCAAGCAGGCAATGTTTTTAAAAGCTCTTACAGAAACCCTCATATTCCAGGTCTCTTCTCAGGAGACATTTTCTGTGGAGGAAAAACGAATATGAAGATAATGTTCAGCTAATTACCTGGGCTGACCCAGAATCACGTATATGGCTATGGGATAAACTTCCTGATGCCAAATTATATGGTCCTCATGGAAGGTGCTTTATGTGACATTTGTGTGTGTGTGTTTGTGTGTGCATGTGCGTGTGTGTATCTATAAAAGTTTGCCAGCTTTGGCGTGACTGTTTCTGTTTCCAATATCAATAAACTCGAAATTTAAAAAAACACAATTCATGAAGTCATTCATTTGTTAGGGAAGAGCCAAGAACCTGAAAATGGGAGTAAAATGGGATCCCATGTGAGCTCGCCCCTGCTTACCTCATCCCCTTGATTCTCCTCTTTGCTCTTTAGGATCTAGTCATGCTGGCCTCTTTGCAGTTCTTCCGGTGTACCAAACTCCTTCCCGTCTCCAGAACTTTGCACATGCTGCTTCCCTGCTTGGAATGGTCTTCCCTGACTCTTGGACCTGGTTAACAGGCTTCAGAAATGTTATACTTTCTCAGAGATGCTTTGCTTTTCTGCTTTCTCAATTTAATCAGGTCCCCTTGTTCCAATAGTATACTTTATTGTCCCTTGACTTTTCTGCCATAGCATGCATCATAATTTGAAATATCTCTAGACTTAAAACATGTATCTTAATAGACGGCAAAAGAATTTTTCTGAGTACTATATATGGATAAATCTTTTGGAGTAGATGGCGTAACCTTGAGAACATGAGTGTCTGCAAGGGCCCAAGCACCAAAAAGAGATGGACTCCATGAAAGATTAAAAGGGATTTGTTTACGGTTAATTGTTCTGTGGTGATGGTGACTGGTTGGTTGGTCAGTTGGTCAGTCGGTTGGTTGGTTGGTTGGTTGGTTGGTTGGTTGGTTGGTTGGTTCCGAGTAATGATGGAAAGGGAAGCAAAAGCAAAGGAGAGAAGGGAAGTAGAATAAGGAGGAACCAGTGAGATGGTAGAAGGCTGGGTATTGAAGTGAGTTGAAGATCCAGTGAAACTGGTTAAATGGACTTTTAAAAATAAGAATATCTAAAAATTTATGTATCCATTTGCTATGCAGCCATGCTGTGCACTTCTCCCATTACCCTAAGTCTTCATTAAAGTCAGCCACACTTACAAATGCTTTTTGTGAGTGAGTGTCTTGTGGAAATTGAGGAAGGGATATGTTAATGTCTTGATGGAAAGAGTTGCAAAACAGTGGCTGCACTGTCACAAAGAAGAAGGAACCTAAAGTCAGAAAAGACCATGAGATGAGGAGGTCCCCGGGAATGTGCTCGGCAGAGCTTCCGACCACCACAATACATGGATCTGGGTTTCCAGTGAATCTTATCTACCTCTAATGGGGCATGAGAGCCCCAGCTGATCTCTGGATTATATTAATTGCATCTTTATTTGTTGCTGCTAGTTGCTGTCAAGTCAGCTCCAACTCCATGTACAACAGAACAAAACATTGCTTGGTCCTGCACCATCTTCATGATTGTTGGTATGTTCGAGTCCATTGCCGTAGCCACTGTGTGGTTTCTAATCTAGGCGGTTCATCCTCCAGCACTGTTTTATACAATATTCTGTTGTGATCTGTATGGTTTTCATTGGCTAATTCTCAGAAGTAGATCACCAGGCCTTCCTTCCTAGTTTGTCTTAGTCTAAAGCTCCACTGAAATCTGTCCATGGATGACCCTGCTGGTATTTGAAATATCGGTGGCATAGCTTCCAGCATCATAGCAATACGTAATCCACCACAGTACAACAAACTAACAGACAGGTGGTGGACATCTTTATTACAGTGTTTAATATTTCTCTCCCTCATAGACTTGAAGCTCTATGAGGACAGAAAATCTATTTTCATCTTCCTGGATTTCCATCCAGTTCCTGGCACACACAAAGTGGGCACTCAATAAATATTTGTTGGTTTAATAAATGAATAAATAAATGAGTGAGAAACAAAAGAGAAGTTAGCATGGTTGATATGGAAACCAAGCCTCCTTATTCTGTTTAAATCTCTGAACTGCCAGGGAAGTTTCCCATGAGGTAAGTTATTCATGGAGAAGAAAAAGAAAAGATAATATTTGATTCCATATTACAGATATTACAGTAAATCCAATAGGAGGCAAGATTCTGGTATCTTCATTAGAATTAGAATTCTAATGTTTTGCTTTTGTAAATTGCTGCACATTTATTTCCTCTTTGTCTTCTTTTCTGTAAGAATGTACTACAAAATCTCTTCATGGAACCCTATAACATATAAGTAAGGAACACACGTGAGAAACTATTTGAACACGTATCCTTTTGTGCTTCTCTGAAGTAGACAAAGTGTTTTGAGAACTCACAGTTCTCCCAGGACTGCCTCCACTCTGGATAAAACGAGCTAAATCTTTTTTTTTTTTTTTTTTAATGAGTAACCTGAATTGCCTCTGAGTATTGTGGCAATTTTCACTTCAGCTAGAAAAACCCAATCTTCATAATATTAAGACAAGGGCACAAAATCAGAAGAACAAAAGAATATACCTTCTTCAAAATGTGCTCTCTGCCAGACTGATCCACTTTTCCCCTTGGAGATTACAATCCCCTAGAGGAGCAACAAATACCAGTTTACACGAGGATGTGGGTGACAGAACAGGTGTGTATCCTCTTACTCCCACCCACCTGTCCCTTCGAACCTATATACTTCATTAACTTAAGCTTCTCAACATAAATTTTTAAATATAATAACAGCAAGCTAAAAGAAAATGGGGAGTCCCTGGGTGGTGCAAATGATTAACATGCTTGGCTGCTAACTGAAAGGTTGGAGGTTCAAGTCCACCTAGAGGCACCTCGAAAGAAAGGCTTGCGATCTGCTTCTGAAAATTCAGCCATTGAAAACCCTATGGAGCACAGTCCTCCTTGGACACACATGGGGTCACCATGAGTCAGAATCAACAGCAACCGGTAACTGGTAAAAGGAAATGGTATTTCCTGTGGCATCATTTGTTACAAGGTTAATCTTATCATCCCCTTGCTTATAAACCCCAAACGATTTTCCATAATCTATAGAACTGGAAACTCTTTAGCTGGTGCTCAATGTATTTCGTAATCTGGCCCCCAATACTTCCACTTATCTCCGCCATCTAGTCTATGCTCCAACTACAATGAATTTCTTGCTATTTCTTATTTACATCAGATCCTTTTTCAGTTCTGTGCCACTTTGCTCACATTACTTGTTCCTTGTGGAAGCCCTCTTCACCCTCCCCGCTTGGCTTTTATCTAGCAACTTTTATTCATCTCCTCAACTTTATGTGGCTTCTCTTCAAGGAGATCTTCGCAGAGAGCCTCAGGCAGAGTTAATTGTTCTATCCTCAGTTATAAAAGCATTTTATGCTTGCCTCTGGAGAAGCATTCCCATGATGGATTATAATTCATCCCTGTACATGACTCTGTCTCCCCAGTACGCTCAATTCCGTAAGAGTAGTGGCCTACTTTTTATTCATCAATGTATTTCTTGTATCCAGGACAATATCAACACGTCATTGGTGCTCAATAAATCTTTGAAGGACCAATGGAGTATGTTTCAATCTCCCTAACTTTTGCTTTAACTTTTTTTTTGCAATTAGGTTTGTTTTAGTATTAGAAAACTAGCTATTAAAGTTTAAAGATAATTATTAGGGGAAAAATGTACAGGTGGCCAGCATTTTAAATTAAAATGTTGATTCTGCATTGTCTTAGGCATCTAGTGCTGCTCTAACAGAAATACCACAAGTGGATGGCTTTAACAAAGAGAAATTTATTTCTTCACAGTCAAGTAGGCTAGAAGTCCAAATTCAGGGTGTCAGCTCCACAGAAAGGCTTTCTCTGTCTGTCAGCCTTCTCATCAGTGTTCCCCCGGACTAGGAGCTTCTCTGCGCAGGGACCCCAGGTCCAAAGGACGCACTCTGCTCCTGGCACTGCTTTCTTGGTGGTATGAGGTCCCCCTGTCTCTCTGCTCACTTCTCTGTTTTATATTTCAAGAGATTGCCTCAGGACACAATCCGGTCTTGTAGATCAGGTCCTGCCTTACTAACACAACTGCCACCCATCCTCCCTCATTAACATCACAGAGGCAGGATTTACAACATACAGGAAAATCACACAATACCAGGAATCATGACCCAGCCAAATTGATAACACACATTTTTGGGGGGACATAATTCAATCCATGACATGCATAAAGCACACTCCATTCCTATACCAAGCATTGGATATGCTATTATTTTATTAACAATATTGCCTAATTCGGCATTTTGCCAAACGGTATTAAAATAAGGATGCTATTTAAAATCAAATGTTCTCACCAAAAAAGAGGTATGCTTAATCACTCCCATTGTACAAGTGGATGGAGCAGTGGTTAAGAGCTACAGCTGCTAACCAAAAGGTCAGCAGTTTGAATTCACCAGCCACTCCTTGGAAACCCTATGGGGCAGTTCTACTTTGTCCTATAGGATTGCTATGAGTCGAAATTGACTCGACAGCAGCGGGTTTGGTTTTTTTTTTTTTTTTTTTTTTTTGGTATTGTACAAGTGGAAAAACCAAGGCAAGGCATAGTTGTAGTTAAAATAACAGCAGCTACCACTTACTGATAATTTGCAATGTGTGAAACACTAGGGCAAGTGAATCACATTTATTATCTTCTTATTTCATTCTCAAAACAAACTTTCAATGTATTATCTCCTTTTTTCTTTGATGAGGAAACTCAAGCTTTGAATATGGTATCTTACCTACAGTCAGAGGGCAGCGGTGGTTCAGTGGTAGAATTCTCGTTTTCCACGCAGGAGACCCAGATTGGACTCCCAGCCAATGCACCTCATGAGCAGTCACCACCCATCTGTCAGTTGAGGCTTGGGTGTTGCTGTGATGCTGAACAGTTTTCAGTGGAGCTTCCAAGCTAAGATGGACTAGAAAGAAAGTCCTGGTGATCTACCTCTGAAACTCAGCCAGTGAAAATCCTATTGATCATGGGGATCACGTAGGACTGGGCAGGGATTCCTTCTATTGTGCGGGGCGTCCCCATAAGTCAGGAGCTAACAACAACAAAGACAACAACCTACAATCATAAAGCAAAAAATAGATCTGACTCCAGAGACTGTATTTTGTCATAGAAAAGAATAGTTGACTTGAATATGTTGACTTAGATATGTACCTGTTGCCGTCAAGTCCATTCCAACTCACAGCGACCCTACAGGACAGAGTAGAACTGCCCTACAGGGTTTCCAAGTAGCAGTTGGTGGATTCAAACTGCTAACCTTTTAGTTAGCAGCCGAGCTCTTAACCACTGCACCACCAGGGCTCCTAGATACATACAATTCATTATTAATTTAGGGGTGAGCTGTGTTTATGTCTGTTGTCTCGACAAGGGAACCACTGGCCCTACTGGCCCTGATTACTACGCCCTTGACTATTGCAAGTATCTCTAGTACAATTCTCTGGCATCATCAGAGGGCTTTCTTCCTGACTATACTCTTCCTCCAGAAGCTCTCAGCAAGGACCCCACCCTTTCATCCTAACCGCTCTGAAACTTCTCACAAAGAACCTATTTTCCATTTCTTCCATTGGCATGGCAGTTCATCCTTAGCTCAAAGTTCATCTAGTCCGGCCACCGAAAGCACTATGGGAAGAACACTGCTCTCAAGCCAGTAACTGTGCCACAGGCAACTGAGGGTGGCTTGGGAAAGCCGAAACCAGTGTGTCCTTTACTGTACTGCCATGCACCCAAGTTTACTCTGACGTGGCTGAGTCCCAAGTGGTATACGGCAGCTCGCCTTCCGTATTAACCTCATTTAACAAATGCTGAACACACAGACACATACTTCCAGGTCAAAGCCAAGAGAATAGAGATGTAGCACTTACATTTGGTCCTGTCTCCTCTTTTCTTCTCTCTCTCCCTCCTCTTGCCCTTATTCCTTAAGATGGACACTGGATAAGCTTCTCTACATCTAGGCCTACTTCTACCCAAGAATCCCAAATCTAAAAGCACAAAGTATCTTTTCTTTACACTACAACATAACTCTGTGATCTTGAACTCATTCCCTAGTCCTCCAGGCTAGATTGTTCATCTACTAAAAGGGATGGAAGAGGAATATTTTAAAGAAATTTAGCAAATCCATTCTTAAAACAATACCCTGACCTTCAAGGTTACTATCCTGCTACATCTATTTTGTTGGCCGTACACTGAATATTAACTTGATTTTTCTTTCCACCTTCTTTCTGAAAATAACCAAATCCCTCAAATTTGCCACCCACAGTACTTTCCACCGCCAGCAGATTAATGCCTTGGGCCACAGGTATTCTAGTCAGAAAGGCAAAGGAGAAAAGGCTTCAAAGGCCAGCTGTTGCTGAGGGGGTTTATCCAGACTGGTCTCTCCCAGTTGATATGGTAGGCAGCCATCACCTTTCACCAGACCTCAGCTTTGCAGGCTCAGAATCATGACTTAACAGCTCAGCAGGGACATGCCTCCCATGGGTGAACTCACATTAAAGTCCAAAAACCTGATGGATAAAAACTGAGCGTCAGATTATTGATTTACAATGAGAATTTTAACTGAGCACTCCTAATCCCCAGCCAATGCATTTTCTCTTCTGGCAGGCATGCTACATAGGAAGTTAAGCTTTAATCAGAAGGTTGCTGGCTGAGCAACTCAGGGCAAGTTAAGTTAATTAGATGATTCCAATGTTTAATGTCATCAGGCTATGGGAGCCTGAAGCATCCATCTCCATAGCAGGATATACCTTCAAAAATGCATCCTTGAGTCTAGAAGCTTTCTACCCTCATCAGATCTGAATGGACCCTGAGCTATACCACCATTTGTCTTTCAGAAGCTCTTTTTCAATGGTTCTATGGCCAACCAACCCTCTTTTGATTACAACAACATGTGAAACAAAAAACTGGTATAGCGGCACTTACGAAAATACCTATGGTGGAGTGGAGGGCTGGAGGGTGAGACTGGCCAACAAATGTAGAAGAAGAGTGTTATTTGCGTAAAATAGGGAGTCCTTATTTCTTTAGACATGATAATATAGTGCCTTCAATCAAGATACAGTTTTTCAGGTGTACTAATTTTGTGTCTTCATTATGTGTTGATTTTAAAACTTAACTCAGAGCAATGCTCCAAACTTCTCTAATAATAAGAATCATCTAAGGTCCTGATAACTTGTGATACTGGAAGACAGTTTAAAGAAATCCCCACCTTCACCCCTCGCCATTCCCCAACCCCTTGTGCTCAGGAAAATTGTTTGCTGTAAATGACCACCTTTCTCACCTTCCATGTGAGAGACCCAGGTTTGATTCCCGGCCAATGCACTTCATATGCAACCGTCACCCATCTTTTAGTGGAGGCTGTGTGTTGCTATGATACTGCACACATTTCAGTGGAGTTTCCAGACAAAGACAGACTAGGAAGAAAGGCCTGGCAATCTACTTCTGAAAATCAGCCAATGAAAACCCTATGGAGCCCACCAGTCCAATTCATAACTGATCATGGAACAAGACTCATGACGCCCCCTTGTTTACCTATGACAATGCCAGATTCCTCCAAATTCCTATTCTTTGCCTCAGAAATGAGTAACTGAATTGCTTGTCCCCACTGATAAATAGGAAGCAAACCGCGCGTTAACCAAAGTTTGGTTAAGCTTCTTTCCTCCTCCCCAAGTCCCGGAACTTCAACCGGCTTCAGCCTGAGCCAACATATTAAACCCATTGCTGTCAAGTCGATTCTGACTCATAGCAACACTATAGGACAGAGTAGAACTGCCCCATAGAGTTTTCAAGGCTGTAATCTTTATGGAAAAAGGAGCCCTGGTGGTATAGTGGTTAAAGTTCTCAGCTGCTAATGGAAAGGTTGGTGGTTCCAACCAACCAGCCGCTCCGTGGGAGAAGGATGTGGCAGTCTGCTTCTGTAAAAACTACAGCCTAGAAAACCGTATGGGGCAGTCTTATCCTGTCCTATAGGGTAATTATATAGGGTCACTATGAGTCAGAATTGACTGAACGGCGACAGGTTTGGTTTTTGGTTTGTATAGGATCACTGTGAGTCGGCCTCGACTCAGTGGCAAAGTGCGCAGGACCGCGGTGCGTCGGCGTCGACTCAGTGGCAAAGTGCGCAGGACCGCGGTGAGTGGGCGTCGACTTAGCAGCCGCAGGTTTAGTTTTGGGGTTTTAATCTTCATGGAAGCGTACTGCTACAGCTTTCTCCTGAAGCACCCGGTGGGTTCGAACTACCTACCTTTTGGTTATCAGCTGAGTGCTTACCCACTGCACCACCAGGGCTCCTCAGCCAACCCCCTCTTTAAGAGCCCTTCCCGGAGAATAGGCGGGCCTCAGCGTAAAACATTCCGATTTATTATTCGACGACGTCACCCTTTCATCCCACTTCCCCACACTTGGGTTTTTTCTAGCCTTGTTTACTCTCAGTCTCTATAAAAGTTTACTCAGAGTCTCCTTAACTCTGAGATACTTGTAGATCTTATAGTCAGTCTTCTTCCTATTGTCGTAGTCTCCCTCCGCTATTATTACAATAGCCTCTTTCCCTCTTTCTTCCTAAATACCAGGCGACATTTTGTTTTGTTCTTTGTTTTTGTTACGTTATGCATTGAGCCTACTCAATGGCAACTAATAATTACAACAAAGACTCTCTCTAACAAAGTACAAGTTTAGTTTTTTGTTTATTTGCTTTTATTTTTGACAGCCTTTAAAAAAAAAAAAAACCCTTCTGCCGGAGATTCTAATTCAATAAGTGCTTGTTAATTTGTATTGTTAACAAGCACGCAGTGATCCTTATCTTCAGAGAAGTTGGAGAATCTCTCTTACAGAGCATCTAACGTAAATTATTTCCATGTTCTTGACTGGGCTCCTGACTATGGTCAACAGATACCAACGACATGTTCACTAAGTGTATCTTATAAACAGCTCATTCTTCTAAAATTTGATCACATCAGGTCTGAGAAGCAGCATAACAGAGGGATTTAGAAAATTACTTCTCAAACTTAAGTATTATGAAGGACTCAGCCAGGAATTTCATTAAATGCACATGTTGATGAGCAGGCTTGGGGTAGGGCCTGAGATTCTGCATTTCTAAGGAGTTTGTAGATACTACTGCTGCTGGTCTTCAAACCAAATTTTGAGTAGCAAGGTTACAGGTTGGCCTTTGGACCTGAGAACTGGCTTGTAAGAATCACCTGGGGATTTATTAACATGTAGATCCCGATTCAGTATAGCTGGGTTGGAAATGCAAGTTCCCAGCAGGGGGTCGAAATGGAACGAACTGGTTTGAGGGCATGGTCTGCCTCCAGAATATAACTGGATATTCTGGCACAGCTCGCTCTCGACTCTGCACTCTTATCATTGCCTGACTTACAAATCTTGGGACATAAGCCTGCAGAAGTCTTACCTCACAGCTACCTCACAGGATTATTATGAGGATTGCATGAATGTAAAAAGTGCTTAGAAGAGGCCCTATGATAAGTGCTGCATAAATATAGATACTCCATTATTATCTCAGTACTATGGCTTGGTTTCAGCTATCAGGACCAGTAAAGAATGCAGATTTGAAGAGACAGCTGCTCATAGTGTGCCTTCTGAAAGAAATATCCTAAAAGCACAAATTTCCGTGGATGATGAGGAACTATATTCATTTAACCTAACAGTCTTTTGATGAACTTTCTGCATTTTGTTGATTCCAGAAATCCCCTTAACTGGGTTTCATTAAGCCCATTCCCCTTAAAGTATCTGCTCAAACAAAAAGAGTCACAACAGAAGATCTTTAGCTAGCAAAGCAGTTTCCATCTTATTCTGATGGTTAATTGTTTAAAACACACACACACACGCACAGTTTCTTCACTTTAAGTGCTTCAGGTTAAAATCTCACAAGAAAGGATCCAAGTATAGTCTTATCTTCAAAAAGATAATTTCCTTAATTTAAGATTATGAACTTAACCCAATCTGGCACATATTGGAACTTAATAAATGCTTGTTGAATAAATGATGATGGATAGATGGATGGATGGAGAAATAAATGTAATAATTTATAAAAATCCTATTTCAACTTTTAACAGATTCTAAGACTGAGCCTCTCGTATAACATTTCACAAAGAAGATAAACATTTTAGGCATAACTTCTCCATTACAGTATCTTCTAGCTCAGTGATTCTCAACTGAGGCTGCACAATGAAATTACTTGGGGAAAATATATTTATTCCATGGTTCTACCCTTCCCTGGAAAATCTGATGTAATTAGTCAAGGTGTGGTATGGACATTGGGAGTCTTAAAAGTTTCCCAGGTGTTTCTAACATGCAGCCAAATGTGAGAGCCACAGTTCTCTCTGCTATGAATAATTGATATCACATTGAAAAAGTAAGTTAAAAACTAATACATAACTCTTCAGAGTGTTATTGAATTTACGTTAGTCTTTGGTTCACAGACAGAGTTATAAATTGTATTACCTCAGTATAGATCCTCTTGAAAACTTGCATTATAATCATGCCACTAAAATTAGAATTAGAAAATATTGAAGTTGTCAAGGATTTAATTTTACTTGGATCCACAGTCAATATGCATGGAAGTAGCAGTCAAGAAATCAAAGGACATATTGCATTGGGCAAACATGCTGCAAAAGACCCCTTTAAAGTGTTAAAAAGCAAAGATGTCACCTTGAAGACTAAGGTGCACCTGACCCAAGCCACGGTAGTTTCAATCGCCTCACATGCATGTGAAAGCTGGACAATGAATAAGGAAGACCAAGGAAGAATTGATGCCTTGGAATTATGGTACTGGTGGAGAATATGAAATATACCACGGCTGCCCAAAGAATGAACGAATCTGTCTTGGAAGAAGTACAGCCAGAATGCTCCTTGGAAGCGAGGATGGTGAGACTTCATCTCACGTGCTTTGGACAGGTTATCAGGAGGGAAAAGTCCCTGGAGAAGGACATCATGCTTGGTAAAGTAGAAGGTCAGTGAAAAAGAGGAAGACCCTCAATAAGATGAACTGATACAGTGACTGCAACAATAGGCTCAAACTTAGCAACGATTGTGAGGATGGTGCAGGACCGGACAGTGTTTCTCGTTCTGTTGCACATAGGGTCGCTATGAGTCGGCACATAACAGGGCACCTAACAACAACAACAAAATTAGAATTGGAAAGAAGAGCCTTTTGGGCGTTTGATAAATTTCAACACCCATTCTTGACAAAAACTCTCAGTCAAATAGGAGTAGAAGGGAGATTCCTCAGTATAATAAAGGGCATCTACACAAAACCAGCAGCCAACGTTATTCTCAATGGAAAGAGACTGAAAGTATTCCCCTTAAGAATGGGAACCAGACAAAGATGCCTTTTATCGCCACTCTTATTCAACATTGTACTGGAAGTCCTAGCTAGAGCAATAAGGCAAGAATAGAAAATAAAGGGCATTCAGATTGGTAAATAAGAAGTAAAACTATCCCTATTCACAGATAGTAGGATCCTATACATAGAAAATCCCGAAGATTATACCAGAAAGCTACTGAAACTAATAGAAGGATTGAGCAAAGTAGCAGGATACAAGATCAACATACAAAAATCAGTTGGATTCCTTTACATCAACAAAGAGAACTTCGAAAGGGAAATCAGGAAAACAATACCATTTACAGTAGCCTCCCAAAAGATAAAATACTTAGAAAAGAAGAGCCTTTGGGGAGATCGAATCATAGTTTCAAATGATGTCAAAATCAAGTTTTGCCTTAGCCTTTTTTCTTTTAGACTTATATTTAAAACCTAATGCAGCTAAAAAAATTTTTTTTTAAAGAAGAAATGGATATGAACCCAACTACCATATACAAGAGAAAGAAAGAGCTAAACTGGTTTGGGATCATTATTTTCTAAAAGAAACTTTTCCAAAAACTACACTATATAAAACTAACATGATGAACATTCTTGAGCTTTTTAAGCCAGGTGGTCTACAACACTTATAGGTACCAAAACAGCTTCCAAAGTATTTGTTCCATCTGCTTTTGAGGTTGTTGCTCTATTCTTTCTTGTTTTCTTAAAATATAGCACAGAATATGAATCATGTTGAGCTGTTCTTAAAGACAAGGCTTTGTCTCAACAACATATGTGAATCACTTAAATCCTACCTAACAATCCAATTAAGGCATTAAGACATTATGTTGTGTATCAGTGAGTAAGAACTACCGCAGAGCAATGAGTTTTCTTAGTAAATTGATGAAGAAAAAATGGCAATACAGAAGTATACTCCTATCTGCATAAATCTTAGCAATGGAAAAGTAGATGGTTCATTACAATATTTCACTAAATTATACTTTGTGAATGATTTCCCAGTTTTTAAAATTTAAACATCTTTTAATAAAAGCAAGAAATGCAACAATGCAAAATATATTGTTAATATATTTAGAACTCCATTAAGGGAATATCACATAAGTAGATGGATTAAGATTTAATAGAGATAAAATCATGCTTCTAAGTTAAAAACTAAAAAGATTAGAGCAGCAAGCATATAAAATGCTTCGCCTAGTTGTTGTGATGTTTTGTTTCATAAATGTTTAAGTTAATTTTAAAATTACTGGGTTACTATATTTCTACAATTTCTTTTAAAAATTAAAATATTACAGAGAAGATTAAAGTGATCTTTGACAACCACTCTCAATTTGGGCTCCCTCCTCATCTCTCCAGAGATAACCACCATAACGAGTATGATGTGTTTCACTCTAGAACTTTTTAGGGTTTTAAATAAATTTACAAATGTACATGCTAATAGAAAAATAGAGAAGCTGACTCTAAATCCAATTTCTGCTGGACCCACCTTTACAGTAAATACAGAAAAGTAGCAGATAAAATATAAGAGACAAAAATGAAACCAAAACTGGGCTGGAAAACAAGGTAAACAGGCTCCTGGACAATTAACAGAGTCCGGGTGACGTAGTGGTTAAGAGCTCAGTTGCTAACCAAAAGGTCGTCTGTTGGAATCCACGAGCCCCTTCTTGGAAACCCTATGGAGCAGTTCTACTCTGTCCTGTAGGGTCACTAGAATCGACTTGATGGCAAAGGGTTTACGGACTATTAACGGAAAGGAAATAAAAGCCACAAGTTGCTGAAACTCTGGGTCTAACTGCAGGCAATGGTGGCCCAGAATTCAGACCCTATGGAGTATAAAATACAAGCAAACAAAAAATTGTAGCTGTTGAGTTGATTCTGATTCATGGTGACCCCATGTGTTACAGAGTAGAATACCCCATAGTGTTTTCTTGGCTGTAATTTTAATGAAAGCAGATTGCCAGGCCTTTTCTCTGCTGTCTAGCTGGGTTCAAACTGCCCACCTTTAGGTTAGTAGTCCAGCGTATACTGTTTGTTCCACCTACTTCAAATTAAAGTAGGTGCCAGAATTCCAGGTATTTGAGGCACTGTCAGTTACTCTGTTTCAAAAAAATAAAAATAAAAGTATATCTTAACATATGTAGAAAATTAGATCCAGAGGGTGAACACAAGACAATTTGCAAATACCGCCAATGAAAGTGAAGAGGGAAAGTAATGGAAAGGGTCACAAGAGTGTATGTATTGTCTTCCTCAACCTGTTTCTTTTTTTATTTTACTATTCCTTTTCCTGACACTGCATCAAGGGTTGGGTAGTGAGAGCAGCCTACCCCAGGTACAGATAAAAATTGAACTCCTTGCCTGTAGAAATTTTTAAAATAATAATAGTACCAGTTAAAAGACATTTTGCTTTTTATTTTCACTATGCACTAGCAATTATAAACAAGGTCAGTGATAATATATTCCTACACGAAAAAACATTTTTTTGGTTTAAATTCTAAACAACTGATATAGTCACCACTGAGAGTTAGCAATATATACGTAAGCTTCTAATTAGCACTTTTTTATTATTTATCCTTTGCAAAATATTGTATTCTACTTGAAGGATAATTTGGATAACATCCGCTTACACAGTTCGCCCCTAACTATAGCAGATTCCAGGTCCAACAGATCAGAATCCTTCCAGCTTACTTTGGGGGCAATTTCTGCCCCCAATGCCTCTCAAACTATATATTCCTGCAGTTAAATGGTAGATTTTAAACAGTCAATGATAGTATGGTGATTGTAAAGGTGCAGAAACAAGAGTTACTTCAATTCTGTCATTCTATGTGGCCACTTGTAGTTTTTATTTGTGTTAAAATTTCATTACTTCTTGAGGGCTAGGGACCTTAGTCCTGGGGGACGCCTAGGTCAGTTGGCATATCATAATCCATATAGACAATGTTCTACGTCCTACCTTTGTGAGTAATGACTGGGGTCTTAAAATCTTGCAAGCAGCCATCTAAGAGACAATTGTTCTCTTCCTGTCTGGAGCAAAGAAGAGTGAAGCAAACCAAAGACTCGAGGAAACAATTAGCCCAAAGCACTAACGGACCACATGAACCACGGCCTCCATTAGCCTGAGACCAGAAGAACTAAATGGTGCCCACCTACCACTACCAACAGCTCTCACTGGGAGCACAGTAGCAGGTCATGGACAGAGTGGGAGATAAGTGCAGAACAAAATTCAAACTCATAAATAAGACCAGACTTACTGGTCTGATAAAGATTGGTAGAACCCCTGAGACTATGGCCCTTAGACACCCTTCAAACTTGGAACTGAAGTCACTCACGGAGATCATATTATACTCATACAATAGACAGGCCTATAAAACGTACAATAACACCAGTGAGGAATGTACACCTCAGAACAATCAACTATATAAAACCTAAAGGGCAGCATTTGCCCAAAAGCAAAGTTCAGAAGGAAGGTAGGGGCAGGAAAGCCGGGCAAATGGACACGGGGAATCCAAGGAAGAAGGGGAGAGAGGGCTGACACATTCAGGGATTTGCAACCAATGTCACAAATCAAGTTGTGTATAAATTGTTGATTGGGAAACTAATTTGCTCTGTAAACTGCACATAAACCACAATACAATGATCTTAAAAAAAAAATTTTTTTTTTTTTTTGTTATTCCAGAGACATTTGAAAGCTGCTAGAATCAATCCCAAAGAAAGAAAGACATGGAGAGTATTAGGTTTCTGGAATTTTTTGTGAAATGAAATTTTTATAAATATCTGCCAAACATATCCTTATGTTTAAGACTTTTCCAAACTATTTATATAATTGTAGTTCATGTGAGAGAAATTTTTTTTAATTAAAATTAATAAAAAGTGTTCTTTGATCAACTATGAGCAAAGATACATTAAACAATATGGTTATACCTTCTAGTGAATTTAAATATGTGAAAGTCAGTTTTGATGAAGTCATTGACAAATTTGCAGAAGGTAAGGTTTGAACACAGAAACTGTAATGTTATTATTTATTTTAGTTACAGACCAATAAGGAGGAATAAGTCATTTGTCCCTTTTTCAAAAAAAAATTCACTCAGGTAATTAAGAAGTATCAATTCACTACTTTTTCCTTGGTTGAACATAATTTTTATTTAATTTTCTAATTTTATTAAATTTTTACTAGCATAATTTTGTATATGAATGTCAATAAAAGATAAATTTTCACTGTTTGCATTTCTTTTCTGGCTACTACTATTTATTTTATTTAATGATAATTATTTAAGATAATTTTGTCATATATCCATTGCCGTTGAGTTGATTCTGACTCGTAGCAACCCTACGGGACAGAGTAGAACTGCCCCATATGGTTTCCAAGGAGGGCCTGGTGGATTGTAATTGCTGACCTTTGGGTTAGCAGCCTGAGCTCTTAACCACTGCACCACCAGGGCTCCAATTTTGTCATATGGAGGAGGGAAATCACCCTGAAAGTCAAATTTCCTGTCTTTACGTAAATAACATGTGTCTTCTGTGTTTGTTTATCTGCCTCACCCTCTCCCCTTGAGGTATTTTCATAAGCGCACTACACTAATTGTTTTTTACAGCAACATGTGGAAGAGGATTGGCATGCTGGCACTTGTCAGGGTGTCCTGCAGGGGGAAGGTGTAGCTGGCAAGCAAACCCAGAAGGTGCACATTATTTTCATAAATATTCGGTATACTAGATATGCTCCTGCTCCTCCCACCACAGTTCCCAGTTCTGATAGCTGCAGAGATATTGATATTAATCGTTCTTAAACTGAGGATGGAAGAAGTCTTGATGCAAGCAGTTATGTTCTCAGCTGCTAACCAAAAGGTTGATGGTTCAAACCCACCCAGCAGCTCATCGGGAGAAAGACCTGACACTCTGTTCCCATAACAATCAAGCCTAGAAAACCCTGTGGGCAGTTCTGCTCTGCCACATGGCATCAGTATGAGTCAGAATCGACTCCACGGACCTAACAACAACAACAAGCTGAGAATGAAGAAGATTAATCCTCCCAGCATTATTTATATCCAAAAAGAAGAGCTAATTTACCCTAATGAATTTTCAATAGATGGAACTATAATTTTGACTAGAGGTCATAAATGGGTTGTCCAAAAGCCAGATTCTGCCCAGAGATGTATTTTATGTAATCTGCACAATGTTATGGAAAAGAATGATGAAAGCCAACACATTAAAGTCTTGATGTTTGACTTGAAATTCCAATTTATCCCTCTTGAAAAATTGCAAGCTGTGACGTTACTGGGCTCCCCACATTTTGCATGGCACCAATTGGCTGGAGCTGGCCTGCAGTTGCCCATTTAGATGGAGCACGTTCTCTACCATTCACACATTGCAGACTTAAGGATTTACCCCTGGTTAGATTAAATCAGTCCTGTACCTGCTCGATCCTAAGAGACATTTGAATTGTGACCCTACAAAACTTCCCTGCCAAGAGATCTTCCTGTCTGTCTTCTTTTCAGCTTTTAACCAAATAATGCTTATTGCATATGAATATTCATTCATTCATTACACAAATATTTGTTGAGTACCTACTATTTCTGGGCACTAGAATACAGTAGTAAACAAGACAAAGTAGTTGCCTTTGTTCAACATACATGGTAGTTGGGGTGTGGTGGGACACCCTGACAGAAAGCAAACCAGAAAAGAAATGAGTAAGTAATAGAATTTTAGGTAGTGGAGAGAGTGCCTGAGAGAGTGGAACAGGAAGTTCTTGCTGCGTTATCCCCCAGTTTAGGTGGAGGGGTGGTGTCGTATTGTTCAGTCACACTGGAGAAGTTACTGATGTTGAAAAATATGCGTAGCTTGGCATTCTGTATTTGCAGGAAAGTGGAACTGTTTCATTTGCTTACAAATATAACCAGGCTCCAGAAATTGATGGAATACCAGTTGAGATGTTTCAACAAGTGGCTGCAGTGTTGGAGATGGTAACTCATCTACGCAAAGAAATTTGTAGGACAGCTGCCTGGCCACCTTACTGGGAGAGATCCATATTTGTGGCCAATCCAAAGAAAGGTGATCCAACAGAATGCAGAAATTATCAAACGATATCATTAATATCACATACAACTAAAGTTATGCTGAAAATCACTCAAAAGTGTTGCAGCAGTTCATCAACAGTGAACTGCCAGAAACTCAAGCTGGATTCAGAAGAGGACTTGGAGCCAGGGATATCATTTCTGAGGTCAGATAGATCATGACTGCAAGCAGAGAATACTACTAAGATGTTTACCTGTGTTTCACTGACTATGCAAAGACATTGGATGGTGTAGATCATAACAAATTGTGGATAACATTGCAAAGCATGGGAATTCCAGAACACTTAATCGTGCTCATGCAAACCTGTACATAGACCAAGAGGAAGTCATTCAAACAGAACAACAGGATACTATGTGGTTTAAAGCCAGGAAAGTTGTGCGTCAGGGTTGTATCCTTTCACTATACCTATTCGATCTGTATGCTGAGCAAATAATCCAAGAAACTGTACTATATGAAGAAGAACGGGGCATCAGGATTGGAGGAAGACTCCTTAACAACCTGCGTAATGCAGATGACACAACCCTGCTTGCTGAAAGTGAAGAGGATTTAAAGCACTTACTGATGAAGATCAAAGACTACAGCCTTCAGTATGGATTATACCTCAACATAAAGAAAGCAAAAATCCTCACAACTAGACCAAAAAACAATGATAAACAGAGAAAATGTTGAAGTTGTCAAGTACCTCGTTTTACTTGGATCCACAATCAACACCCATGGAAGCAGCAGTCAGGAAATCAAACGAGGTATTGCATTGGGCAAATTTGCTGCAAAACACTTCTTTAAAGTGTTGAAAGGTAAAGGTGTCACTTTGAGGACTAAGGTGCACCTGACCCAAGCCATGATATTTTCAACTGCCTCATATGCACGTGAAAGCTGGACAGTGAATAAGGAAGACCAAAGAACTGACACCTTTGAATTATGGTTTTGGCCAAGAATATTGAATATACCATGGACTGCAAAAAAAAAACGAACAAATTTGTCTTGGAAGAAGTACAGCCAGAATGCTCCTTGGAAGCAAGGATGGCGAGACTTTGTCTCACGTACTTTGGACATGTTATCAGGAGGGACCAGTCCCTGGAGAAGGACATCATGCATGGTAAAGTAGAGCATCAGTGAAAAAGAGGAAGACCCTCAATGAGATGGATTGACACAGTGGCTACAATGATGGGCTCAAGTATTAACAAAGATTGTGAGGATGGCACAGGACTGGGTGGTGTTTCGTTCTGTTGTGCATAGAATTGCTGAGTTGGAACCGACTCAACGGCACCTAACAACATCAATAAACTCTAAATATCTTGGATACGGGGAGGCAGGGGAAGTTTCCCATTGCCTGAGGAGTTTTTATTTGTCTTCAATTTGAGATGGTGCTTTAGAGGTAGGGAGAACATGCATCCTGGTTTTTGAAGAACTTATTGGTTTACATTTGTAGACCAAGCTTAGTTATTAATAACATTCCCTTATACTCTCAAAACTGTACAATAAATTATATGGTCAACCATTTAGTTAGAAGGCTACAACAAATACCATATAAAGTATTAAGTAAATTATATTTTATAGATTTTAATTATATGATCACCATCCATTGCTGTCAAGTCAATTCCGACTCATAGCGACCCTATAGGACAGAGTAGAACTACTCGATAGGGTTCTAAGGAGCACCTGGTGGATACAAACTGCCAACCTTTTGGTTAGCAGCTGTAGTTCTTAAACACTGCACCTACTAGGGCTCCATAGTCAGATAGAGGACAATAAAATATCATGTAACAAAATATTAATAATATAAAATATCATTAATCAAATGCATTCTAATGTTAAATGAACAAAATAAAGAAATTGTACATTTCCTAGTAATTGTTGACTATGTTCATTATATCATTGGTCATTTCCTTTGATAGGGAATGGGCAGAAACCTTGAGGGTGAAAAATAAGAACTTGCTGGTAGAAAAGTTTATGAACACTAGAATGTGTGAATAAAGAAGAAAATAGAATTTCCTTCCATGGACTATTTTAAAAATTGGATGGGCTACATTGGTTAAGGCTCTGTAGCATATTTTCCTTGGGCCAAAAGGATGTACCTTGGAGATGGAATGGTAAGTAGTTGTTTGGTGATAGCAAACCTTGTAATTTGAATATAGGGATTTAAGTGGAGTTTTCTGAGCTCTTATAAGAGCTGTACACAGGAAGTCTGGGAGCTAAGTAGAAGATTCACTTAGCTATTTGCTTAGTTTCTTTAACTGACTTCAGATCATCAAACTACTTCCTCAGCAACCAAAATGGAAAGAGAGTAGGTCCTCAAGTATCTGCTTCCATAGCCGAGACACAAACCCACCTAACAACTCCATCCCCCAATGCAAATCCACACCCACTGCTGGCCACAGTTCCAGCTTCTCTAAATGGTCTGTACACAATCCTTCTTTGAACCACAATCTAACTTCAAAACAAGCTCATTTTGTAGAAGCAACAGCTTGTAGCCCATTATATTTCCAAACAGACAATATAACAGCAAGGTCAAACGGCATTCTTCAAGAACAAACAGTTTCCTGGAAAGGAAATTCTCTGTAGAGGATACTTTTCTCCCTGGATCAATATCATGTGTTTTAACCTCTTCAAACTGTATAACCTTCACTAAGACTTCCAAAATATAAAAGCATATACCACAGGTAATTTCAAAGCGGTGGCATTCAGGGTATAAATATGCTAACTAAAACATGCTCCTCTCCTGACCATAAGAATGGCCACCAGAAGACAGGGAAGTGAAAAATAATTAAGTAGAACAAAGATGATAAAAGCAATTATGGTAATTGAGTTGAGTGTGATTTTCATAATTGTGCTTAAGTCTCATAGTAGGCGGTTCTAGTTTCTGAAAACAAAGGGAATTAGTTCACATATGTTTTCTGACCGCATGGGAGATTTGCATCCTTATTGCCATCACTACCACCATCTTTGCTGCCATTAATTAGCCTTACAGGAGACCCCATTGTCCCTTCCCAGTGAAATCTATCCCGTGGTGAGTAGGTTCTCCAATAATGAAAGACATCCTTAAAAAATGTTTGATATTCTTTTCTCTTTTTCATAAGCTACAATACCTAAATGGTGTAATTATTTTCATTTTTTAAATATACAACTAATGTAAATAATTTGTTTTCCATAAGAGTTTATCTTGGATTTTACTAAACATTTTCGTAAAAATCCTGTTTACTAAATTATCTTAAGTAATTATCTCCAAAGAAAAGATTCCATTATTTAAGATATTTTAAAGTCCAATTTATATTCATCATTTTTCACAGATCTGAAAAGTTTCAGAACTAAAAGAAAAATAAAACTTAGTCAAATGTCTCTGGTATCATAATCTGACTGTAAAAAGGACATAATGGGGGAAAATCTGCACTTAATTATATGAACACATTGGAGATGGCTCATTTTTTTCTTCAAAAACATAATAGAGAATTGTCTAGAATTGTCTATAATACTTTCTATGCTTCAAGGCAGGAAGGATAATAGCTCTGCTCAGAAATGGTGAGACATTAACACTATGTGGCATGATTTTTCCAGGAATTACAGTCAAGGTCTGACATTTAATGCTGAGAGCTGGAGGAGTTAGACAGATAAAGAGAGGGTGGAAGAAGCATTCCAAGAATACCTAACAGAAGCGGAACGAAAAATGCTATCACTAAATAGTATTTGTTTCTTGCTATGAAACAAGTGTTTTGATTTAACTTTATAAAGCATTACTGACAACATCTGTATATTATTTCTTGATTAACTCAAAGAACTCTGCGTCCAATTTTCATTTGCTCTCAATCCATTTATTTTAATTTAAACCAGAGGAGAGGTGATGACTGGGAAATTAATACAGTTGGAAATATACCTACAGTGGTCCATAGTGAAATTTCTGAATGATCTTATTTATCATGCTAATTACCATCAACTTAGTTCCCATTGTCTTTTCATGCCCACAACGAGGGGAGCATTAAAATGGGAAAAATGGTGGAGGCCTATAGTTGTGGCTGGAGGTAAGTGAGCCAGATCATCCCTGCTCAGCAATCTCTCCTTACAAGTTGCCTAAAACCACAATTTCACGGAAAGTCCTAGTTAAGTTGCTAATATCATCTTTGGAAGATACACGCATTAAGACATCACTTATCATTAAGCACCTTAAAGCAAACCCGTTGCTGTCAAGTCGATTGCAACAGAGTAGAACTGCCTCCCTAGGGTTTCCAAGGTTGTAATCTTGAAGGAAACAGATTGCCGCATCTTTCTCTCTCAGAGAGACTGGTGGGTTTGAACCGCCGACGTTTAGGTTAGCAGCCAAACACCATAACCACTGCACCATCAGGGCTTCTCATTAACATGTTAGGCTACCTCTAAATTCGTCTTTAATTCAAGTAATATTTTTTAACATAATACTGGAGTCCATAACAATTTTACTTAATTTGATTTGTTGTTGTAGTTGTTGTTAAGTGCCGTTGAGTTTGTTCCCACTCATAGTGACCCTACAAGACAGAGTAGCACTGCCCCATAGGGTTTCCAAGGAGCGGTTCGTGGATTCGAACTGCCAACCTCTTGGTTAGCAGCCACAGACAGCTCTTGGAGTGGGGGCTGGGGGGAGTCGAGAGAGGGTTTTCTGTAAAAAAACTATGTTTAATATGAAACCTAATGGGTACGTATATCGTCTGCATGAGTGTTTATTTTTTCTGGGTCCATTGGCATCACTGGAGAATCTTTGAAAAATAAATTTCAGAAATCTCCTCTGGATCCCAAGGAAAGAAGACCGGAAGTTGAGGGCAGAACCTATGGTTTGTTCACTGCTGCATTCCCAATACAAATAGCAGCATGTACTAGGGGTTCAATAAATATTTACTGACTGACACAGAGAATAATCAGATGCTGGGTTCTTAATGGCTGCTGCTGGCTCAAATACTCCACAGACTTAAACCTAATATCTTAGGCTCATCTAGGCTGCAATGAAATGACTGTTGGTTTTGCTGCATTATGTCTTGGAGGTAGAGCCATTTGTTACTGTGAAAAAACGATGATTGTTTTAAGACCTTTGAAATGGCCTCTTAAGAGTATAGCCAGCTCAAACAAAGTGAATGTGATGCCAATCCTGTTTTTCATCTTGGGCTCCATACACATTTTTAAAAGTACATAAAAAGGCTCTGTGTCCTGTCACCGAGCAAATCCGGGTAGACTTAGACATAAATATTCATTAGAACCTCCCTCCACCTCCCCTTGAAAACACTCTATTGAAATGGAGATTTTGACTTTTAGGATAATGAAGAATATAAAAAGCTTTTATTCTTAAAAAGAAAAAAATAATAGATTAATAAAAAGGTATTTCTCTATTTTCATTAGGATGAGTTTTTCTTTTTAAAGCAAATTTCCGTGTACTGTGCTTGTTTTCATTAGAAAAGCACCTTATCTTTCTGGGGGTGGAACAGCTCCTTAATAATATGCTGTAACTTCTGTATTCTCTATTAATCACCAATTAAATACAGCCAGAATTGTATTCATTTTGGTGCTTAGTGAAAAGTCTGAAGCTCTCCTTTGTCTTTTGTTAAAATGTAAGGGGCCTTAGGCCCTGCTCCTTTAGTTAGAGACTTATTAAACACACTGTCTTAAGTCCCCCTTCCAATTCTCAGACTTGTTTTCTTTTCTACCAAAAGAGGAAAACAATACAGTAAATGATTTTGAGGATTCACGAATCCCTGTTTACATAGTGTTCTGAGTAATATTTTGCTTTAAAGGCTTGTTTGTTTTGAGGAGAGGGTCTGTATTCCTTTCAGAAAACTATGAAAGGAGAATAGTTGCTTTCAGAATAATTCAGAATAGGACCTTTGAGAAGATGGTAAGATCTTCATTTTGTTCTTTTGCCTTGTTTGATTCTTTTTCCTTGCCCCTCCCACCTCCCTTTTTTTTCCTGAATGGAATTGGCCCATCTCTGGAAAATCTAGATGCCTCGACACTGAAGTAAGCCGAATGAAGAGAGATGATTTACTGTTGCCCTCTGCCCCTCAAACTCTGTCTATAAAATCCAGCTTTGGTTTGCACAAAACAGGTGCCCTAGTGTTTTCAGTTCTACATCTGTTGTGGAATGTAATTATAGCATTTGATGTCTGTTTAATCTGATTGGTTTCCATTGTGCATTTGTCTATGTTCAGAAACTTGTTTCCTAATTATTTTACTAGTCAGTTGGTCTTTGCCACATTCCATTGAAAGAGTGTGATTTGGTTTCTCAGTTCATCACATCCTATTGTTTTCTATTCCTTGAAACTGTCATATCACAACATGGTTTCTGTTCTTTTTCCAAGTATGTATTTAAAGGGGACTCTTAAAATTTATTTGAGAGGAATTAAAAAGGTTTAATTAGAATTAATCTACAAATCTCCCATAAGAAATATCTGTAATTTATTGATAAAAATCCCTTTGCAAAAACCAAAAGAGTTTACTTGAAATAAAATTACATTTCATTCTTAGTAACTTTATTTTACAAAAACAGTGGGAAAATCTGATATAAGTTATTGGTAGACAGCTGTTTTCTTTCGTTCCCTTCCTTTCCTTGCTTCTTCCTTGCTCGCCCAGATGGCATTCAACTACAGAGCCTCTAATGTCACACATTACTTTCTGAAGCTTCCTTGCAGCTACGTCATGGGCATGTGACCCAATACTAGCAGATGGGACCCAAAAGAAAGTCTGCTGGGGAACTTCTAGGAAAAGGTTTTCCTTTCTATTAAAACGAGATAAAAAGACAAAAAAACCAAACCCATTGCCATCAAGCTGATTCTGACTCATAGCAACCCTATAGAACAGAGTAGAACTGCCCCCATAGGGTTTCCATGGCTGTAATCTTTAGGGAAGCAGACTGCCACATCTTTCTCCCACAGAGCATCTGGTGGGTTCAAACTGCTGACCTTCCAGGTAGCAGCCGAGTGCTTAACCACTGCACCATCAGGGCCCCTTAAAGAGATAAAAAGGAGGAAACTATCCATCTTTTATGGCCAGATGTTGTCTCATCTACATATGATACCTGAAACGTCTACTCGCTTACATCCAAGAGGTAATAAACCTAAGATCCAAGACAATACTCTGATGATGGAGAACTGAAATGAATCTTTGATGATATTTCTAAACTGTTAGCCAATCCTGAAAGCACTCTGCCTCTGGAATTCTTTTTCAGTGAGGTAATAATGTTCCTTTTGTTAAGCCATTTAAGTTAGGTATTCTGTTACTTGTAACCAAAAGAATACTATAGAAAATCACCCCAGTAACTGGTGGAAAATTTGAGTATTATGCAATGCAGAGCTATATCTGTACCTAATAATCTTTACCTAAAATTCTAAATTGCATGTATTTGAATGACATCTACTATATTCCCAAATGCCAGCAAACCCTCCCACTTAAGTTAAAGCAAATTTCACCAATAGCAATTTTTTCCCCTGACTTTGTACTAAAAATCACATATCCAGATTCTAGTGACACTTCATCCTTTAACTATGGCATTGATAATTTGGCTGGAGCTCTTCGTAGTATGTTTTTTTGGTTTGTTTTTCACTTTGGCGTGGGGCAGGGGAGAGTTTATACAAAATCAAATATAGCTCAGAATTAGAAAACAATAACCTCTGCTAATTTTTTTTTTAATCAAGATACAGTAGTGCGTTCTTCTCCACAAGGGATACTTCCCCTAGTGGATGACTAAAAACACGGATAATACCAAACCCTATATATATTATGTTACTATCTTTGTCCTATACACACATACCTATGATAAAGTTTAATTTATAAATTAGGCACAGTAAGAGATTAACAACAATAACTAATAATAAAATAGAACAATTATAACAATACGCTGTAATAAAAGTTATGTGACTGTGGTCCCCAGGTGGGATGGAGCGAGATAGCACGAGATTTCATCACACTAGTCGTTTAACATTTTCCAACCTCGGTTAGCCACGGGTAACTGAAACTTAGAAAGTGAAACCGTGAATAAGCGGGGGGGACTACGATATTGTAAAACTGTGTAGGTACACTCCAGCAATACAAATTGCCAAAGATACTCAGTTTTTAAAATGTGCCCTTGGAAGAGAAGTCCTGTCTTTTCTTACAACCTTTACCAACAAAACAAGTGAGTAATTTATAAGCCTATTGCCTATCCACACAGCACAATACCAGAGTTACCTGATTTCTTGCAGCAAGGTCAGAATAAAGTTCTAATCTACCGTGGATAATTTGGATGAAGAGACTGGCTTTAGGAAGAAAGTAAACAAGCACTCCATTTTGGCTGATAGCCTAGATACATTTAATGTGCGAGCGGAGTCACAGAAATGGGATAAGGATTAATGGAAAGAAAGAAACATGAATTTCACATTAAAAAGATTAGGAAAATTCCAACCTTTATTATAAAATATCTGTGAGCCTATAAAGGTGATTTATAATACTAGAAAAGCTTTAGATATGCTTTGGCTAATGCCCCTGGGAGGCTCAGAAAACATAATCAAATTTACTAGTGGTGTACAAAAGAGACATACTTTAAAATAATTGCTATTTTACCTGTAGCCTTCATGGGGCTATTGACATCTAACCACAACATAAGAATTAGCAGAAATTGTTAAACTGCTGCTTTAAAAATATGGTATTTTTGTGTCACATATCCGATCGCCCATGGCATGAAAAGCCAACCACATAAAAGAATTGTTTCAACTAATGCACACACCTTTCCTTAGCTGAGTCATTTCAGAGGGAAGAAAAACAAACTGGAAGTCACGAAGCAATATAGCCTCTTAGTTAAGCTTTTTGAATCATCCCATGACTACTCTCTGGGAAAACCAAGCGGTGACATCACCAATAGCTTCTGTTTTTGAAAACATGCCCTTCGTTTTAGGCTTTTTTTTTGTTCTTTTTTTTCCAAAACTCCCTAGAAAATTCAGGAGCATCTTAGTCCCAGGATTGATTGTGGTACCATACTAGAGCAATATGGAAGATGTATTTACCTAATGTCTCAGGCAGTCTTATTATCTCTTAACCAGTAGAAAAACAGGTTTCTTGGAAGATTTTTACATTGTGAATTATGTTTTAGAAAGAAGTGGGCTCCAGAAATTTAACTTACACCTGCTTTACTTTCACCCAATCATCATGTTATGAATGTTTTTCTGCTACCGGCTACTCTGATTGTTTATTCCATCCTGACAGCCAGTTTTACGACTTATGTATTAAAGTAGCATCAAACCAGAGTCAAGCAATTCTGTTCTAGCCTCATTATTGGTATGATAAACTATTCACTATTCAACCTAGTACAGCCTTTAGTAAACAGCTTCTAAGGCTAGAAATCTACCAGAGCTGAAGCTCATTTTCATGGCCGACTTATCCAGAGATACTGGTTCACAACCAAAAAATCTTGGCAAGTAATCAAGCGATGTTGATTAGCTAAAAGAAACCTTTAATA
Organism: Trichechus manatus latirostris; assembly: GCF_000243295.1. Lineage (NCBI taxonomy): Eukaryota > Metazoa > Chordata > Mammalia > Sirenia > Trichechidae > Trichechus > Trichechus manatus. Next base: position 5,889,308 of record NW_004443977.1, on the reverse strand, counting down.
TTTCTGAGCGTCCACAGTCCCTCTGACAACAGTCAAAGAACAGATGTCACTATGGCAGTTTTTGAAAGAAGCTTGTGATGATCCTGTTTAAATTTACAGAAAAAGTTCAACTCCATTGATTAGCCGACTCAAAGTAATGCTTTGTCTTTGAAGTTAAGACCATAACATAAAATAAGTTAAATATAAATAAAATATGTAGTCATTCAATAAATATTGAGTGTCTTTCATGTTTTGGACATTGTGCTAAACACTAGAGACACATCTGAACAAGTCTACTCTTTACTAGTTACTATGTGTTCGTAAGGAGTCCCCGGCTAGCGCTAAAAATGGTCAAGCACTCGACCACAAGCCGAAAGGTTGGTGGTTCCAACCCACCCAGAGGCACCTCAGAAGACAGGCCTGCAATATGCTTCTGAAAGCTTACAGCCTTGAAAACCCTATAGAGCAGTTCTACTCTGCACTCATGGGGCCACCATGAGTCAGAACCAACTTAATGGCAACTAGCAACAACCGCAGGGAAACAAAGGTTAATAACATGCTTTAGTTGGAAGGAAATAAAATTATAACAATATCCAGAGCATTGCCTAATAGGAGCACTGAGAGAGGTGCTATGAGGCATGTGTGAGGAACATTTCACTTCATGAAATTAGAAAGTAAGAGAATAAAGTCCTCCAAGAGGAGGTGACATCTAAGCTGAGTCCTAAGAAACACGAAGTTAGTTAGGTGAAAATAAGAGCGTTGTAAGATGGGGAAAAGAGGGTGGTCCAGTCAGAAACTGCACATATAAGGGCACAAGCAAGAAGGAAGCTGAAGTGTTCAGTGTGATTGGAGCATTGGAAGAAAAGACAGGAATGGTGGAGATGAGGCAGGGCAAGTAAGAGGCAAGCAGGGACCATATCACAAAGAGCATTCATTACATGATCCTTGAGGGTCGGGACTCAGGGCTTCGATCCAGGACTGAAAATTGTGCAGTCATACAGACTCCATGCTCGGACAAGCCATGTGCTTAATTTAATGTTCTCCTATCACCTACCTGAAATCCTCAGTGATTTCATCTTTGAACTTGAGTTTTGTAAATGAAGAGTTGATGACCCATGAGACAATGAAGCATGCATGTGAGCAGAGGTAATGCATTCCATATGTATGTCTGCTGTTTCTTGCTGTCTCATTCATATACAATGTATATGATAGTCTATGAGCACAGAATACAATGCACGGAAGTTCAGGACTTGAAAGTCAGTTTAAGGTAAGTGTGTAACATCTGCAACTAGTAAGCAGGATTGCTGACTACCCTGAGAGGCAAGCTTTCTCTTCAAACCGGAACTGTTTAAAATAAAGAAAGAAGGCAATGGTGTTCTAAGAAACACAAATGACCAGGGAATGTTATCATATACTTTCTTACTCATCTTACTTCCTTGTATTAGCCAACCACTTAATGATGTCTTAGAAGAAAAGGGATAGATGGGGACAATCTGTAGCTCTTTTTCCCTTCAGTCTTTCCTTATTTATCATAAGCTGAGGGTAGAGAGTGTTGGTAGAATATGTACATATCAGGAAATGAAATAAAAATAATTAAGTTGGTTTTGCATAACATTCCCACATATACCAGTACAAGCTACAAATATAATTCGGCAATTTTGGTGATTTTGCATATGAGTTAAATGCTCTTACATTTCTATCTAAAACTGGCATTGCACAGTATAAAGATGAATGGTAAAATTAATGCTAATTATTTAAAATTTTAGTTTTTATTTACTGAGAATGACATTAAATAGCAAATAAAAATGCCATGCCAAGTCAGGAGAGACACCACAGAAGAAAGGAAAAAAACTTTATATCTTAGTACTTTTAACAGTATTTTATCCCTGCTTTTTAAACAAGGGGCCCCACATTGTCATTGTGTTCTGGGCCCAGCAAATTATGTAGCCCTGTCTAGGTATGACTCTGAAGGACAATGGGAAAAAAGGGGGAATCACAAAAGGATACCAAAAAAAAAAGAAAATTAACATGGCCAGATTTGTGCTTCAGAAAGTTTACTCTGGCAGTTGTGCGGAACATGGATTTAGGGGGCAAATATATTGGAGACAAGGAATCCAATTAGGATGATATCAATAGGAATATAGTAAACGTGATTGATAAAAGGAAGTTGTGGTATAAGGAATTTAACTTTACCTAATGTGGTCTTGCCCTTGTTTCCTGAGAAGATAACTCTAAACCATTATAATTTTCTGAGTAATCAAACTACCTCAGTGGTTAAGAGCTCAGCTGCTAACCAAAAGGTTGGCAGTTCGAATCCACCAGCCGCTGCTTGGAAACCCTGTGGGGCAGTCCTACTCTGTCCTATAGGGTCGCTATGAGTTGCAATCGACTCAACGGCAGTGGGTTTGGTTTTTATTATCTAAAACCTCCAGATCACACCTGAGGACTTGTGCTAATGAGTGGGAGATGGTCAAACCAGAAATATTACCTGGTAATCCATTATCAACTAACCTCAGGAGACGAGATTTACCTATCACACATGTGCAATGAGACTTCAATCATGATTACACTAATGACTGATGTCAATAAAGGCTGTGAACATGGAGTCTCCAAGAGCTTCCTGGTTGACAAAGGGAGGGTGATGCACCCTTTTTGGGATACGAAAGCTTTGTGTTGGAAACCCTCCCAGGCCTCAACCATGTGTCTCTTCCTTATGATGATCCTGATTTGCATCTTTTTGCTGTAATAAATCTGTAATTGTAAGTATATTACTTTCTGTGAGTTCTGTGAATCATTCCAGCAAATTATCAAACCCAAAGAAGTAGTGGGAGCCAGCAGGTGAAAGTGAGGGAGCCCAGGCTAGGCCCCTAAGCTTGTGGCTGGCATCTTGAAAGGGTAGTGGAAAACCCTGAATTTGCAGCCAGTAGATCAGAAGTAAGGATGTCATGTGGACTCCCCCAAGTTTGTGGCAGTCTGAAGGACAGTATCTTTTTAACTAGGACAGTATCCTTTTAACCTGTGAGCTCTGAGCTAGCTCTGAGTGACGAGAGGCACGGAGGGAGTGCTGCTTGGGCGACTGGTATTAGAGAAGTGGGAAGATGAGGATTTGATTACTCTTCAATTCTGGGATTGAATTTATGTTGATGCTTATCCACAAAAGAATTGCTAAGATTTGTTGGCATACCTTTTATTATTTACCTTATATAGAGATTAAAAGTCCTTGAGCTCTCCAAATAATTCCATATCTCAGTTAGTGTTTTGGCGTCTGTGGACTAATTAATGATATCTGGCCCCCAAAAGACCACCAATTTTAGGCAAACTTAAAGGTTTACCACCATTTTTAAATAATAGAACGAAATATGCTATTTTTAAATCTAAAATAAGAAAACTTTATTCATATCAGTGTGAGGAATGGCAATATTTGTTACCTTTACTAAGGTAATGATACGTGTCTATCTCTGTGTTTGGTAACTTCAGCAGCATTAGGTCAGGCTCCACACTGAGTTTTTTTTTTTTCTTTTCTTTCTTTCTTTCTTTACTCTTTATCCTAAATCAGAAAATGTTCACTCATACTATAGATCAAAATTAGGGTGACTATTATCCCAGTTTCCCAGATTATACCTGTTGTTCAAGTATTACTATTCATAGCATCCCTTTCACTTTCAACCGTCTAGCTTGGACATAAATCACATATTCACCTTAGCCTTCAGAAATGGCAGCAAATGTTTGGTGACTCTGTTCAGTTAATTATGGCTATCTGGACCAAACACAAACCTGATAATTATGGAGAGATTTCTGCCTGAAAATTACTTTCTGTGCTTCACCAGAGACTAAGTTAATAAATATAACACACGCAAAAGCAGAAGGATCGAATGTTTCAACATAAGAGATGATGGCACATAGATTCCTAATCCAGTCTGGTTGTTTTCAAATCCAAAGAGTATTTCTTGCTGTTCTGTTGCAGTATTTGGATGTGGTGTTTAAATACGAAAGAGAGTATCTTAGTCATCTAGTGCTGCTATAACAGAGATACCACAAGTGGATGACTTTAACAAAGAGAAATTTATTCTCTCAAAGTCTAGGAGGCTAGAAGTCTGAATCAAGTGTGCCAGCTCCAGGGGGAGACTTTCTCTTTCTGTCGGCTCTGGGGGAAGGTCCTTATCATTTTTCCCCGGTGGAGGAGCTTCTGAGCGCAGGGATCCCAGGTCCAAAGGACGCGCTATTCTCCTGGTTGTTTCTTGGTGGTATGAGGTCCCCGTGTCTCTCTGCTCACGTCTCGCTTTTATATCTCAAAAGAGACTGGCTCAAAACACAACCTAATCTCGTAGATTGAGTCCTGCCTCATTAATATAACTGCTGCTAATCCCACCTCATTAACATCATAGAGATAGGATTTATAACACATAGGAAAATCACATCAGATGACAAAATGGTGGACCATCACACAGTACTGGGAATCATGACTGAGCCAAGCTCACAGATGTTTTTGGGGGAAACAATTCAATCCAGGATAGAGACCAATGTTGAACAGATTTCTTTTAGTCCCCTGATACCTATGTTCCCCTTTTCCCTTAGTAATGGAACCTCTCAATTTTAGCTGGTCACATGGCCATCATGAATAAAGACTACCTTTCCCAGCCTCTTTTGCTGTTATATAGGGCCACATGACTAAGTTCTAGCCAATGGGATGTAAGCAGAAAAGGGGTGCACCACTTCCTGGAAGAATTATTAAAGGAGAAGAACACGTAATTCTTCACCCCTTCCTCGCTTCTTTTGAACAAATTTAACATCTGTAAAAGTTGTTAATAGTTGCCGTCAGGTCAATTCCAACTCATAGCAATCCTACAGGACAGAGTAGAACTGCCCCATAGGATTTCCAAGGAGTGGCTGGTGGATTCAAACTGCCGACCTTTTGGTGAGCAGTTGAGTTCTTAACCACTGCACCACCAGGGCTCCACTAAAACCTTACACCTCCAAAAAGATATGTTCAAATTCTAACACCCCTCCACCCCCACCCATCCTCCACCTGTAAATGTGACATTATTTGAAAATAGGGTCTTTGCAGATGTAGTTAGCTAAGATGAGGTCATTAGGATTTTTAGCCTCATGATAAATTTGCCTCTGCCTAGAAGCTCTATCCAAGCCCCTATACAGATTACCAGCACAGAGGGGGTTCTGGCCTTTTTCACTACTTTCCTAAAGGCAGAATGTACTGGTTTGGTAAAATCCAATTGCAATTCCCTGTTGCCTTTACTTAGGATACAAAGGTACACATTTCTTCCCTATCTACTTATGGAGTCAATCCTAACAAAGGCACTTTAAGGAGAAGAGTTGTAGCTGTTACTCATGATCCCTTGAGACAAATATTCAGCATATATTTCAGAAAGGAGAACCTTCGTGTAAGAAAAATTGAATATCTGTTAGTTTCATTGGTTCTCATAAAAAGGAAAAATCATGTTATATGTCATGACAAGGTTCTCAGACTTCAACTGGAGATTTTCTCAAGGATCCTTTGCAAGCTTTTTTTTCTTCTTTCTGCTAGATGGACTTTTCACTTTACTTCTCCCACGACCACCCAGTTCTACCACTTGAGCTGCCCACCATCTCTAGGACAGAGTCTATCTACATTTGTATTTCTGTTGTGGGTAAGGTAGAGGATGCCTTCTGCAACTATCCTAATGTCTAGAGAAAACTATTTTTATTAGACTTGTGCTACCTTTAGATCATATTCTTATCACTTTGCTTTATTTTTTGGTGTTTGTCCTCTTTCTTTTTTTATATTTATGCCACTTATTGCCTTAATGTGTTTACATCTCTGACTCAAGATTGTTTTTATTTTTATTTTTTTCCCTCCATGCTGTCTTTGATTCCTACTACAGGATTTCCCTCTGGTAGCTGACATTTGTCCTTAGGCTGTATTTTTATGTTTCCTTCTGTGGCTCTTTCTTCCAGTTGTTCTCATTCTTGGTATAATAGGATAATTGGAAGACATATTTATATGCCCTTTAGGAAATGTGATCACTTAGGCAGTAATAGACTGACTTGCTCAAAGAGACTCTTCTTTCTATCCCCCTTACTCTACCCTTTTGGGGTGTTATTTGTCATTCACCTTGAAGCACTCTATGGATTACTGATGTTATTTTGAGACACAGAGAAAAGCCATTTTGGAGATTTTTAAAAAGCTTTTTCTGCCCATGCAATTATTTTAAAATGCATATTACTTAAGACTAGCCAGAAACAAATAGCAAGCTGAAAAGAGAGAGTTCCCAATGGAGCTGTGTAGCCCTCGGGTGAACTCATCAAGACTCTACTCCTTCAGGGAGCATAGACATGCATGGCTACCAATTTGCTACTTTACACCCAGCAACATTCCTACTAATAAGGGATTAAGGTTCTATTTCGATGTTACAGGAAAAGGCTGTTCACGATGTGTCTTTCTCTTCCATTCTCCACCAAAGTAATTCACAGGATATCATCTATCTGCAATACACATCAGATACTGGAGATGAGGTTATTGTGTAAAATTAAGAGTGAGCTTTCTATTTGGAAAGGGTTTTCCAGGAATATGGTGGTGGTTGGTGCTGTTTCTCAGGTAGTCACGGTGCAGAGAAGTAGTGTTCAGTGGCGTGAGAACTCCAATCTGTTAAATAAAATTGAGTTGTGTCACTATTGTTGTTATTGTTGGCTACCAACGAGTCAGCCCCCAACTCATGGTGACCCCACATGTTACAGAGTAGAACTGCTCCGTACGGTTTTCTTGGCTATTATCTTTACGGACGCAAATAAACTGATCTTTCTTTGGCAGAGCTGCTAGGTGGTTCAAACAGCCAACTTTAAGGTTGCCAGCCGATCACAAACCCCACTTGCACCACTTGAGTTCCTGTGCCACTTATAAATAATTATACAAATGAATATATGTATTGAATACTCAGTGATATGAGAAGTTGTAAATTTTTTTTTTTCCTGAGACTTTGCCAAACTAGTTTTGAGGATTGCCAGTAGTGTCTTAACCATATTTTCAGGGGAGCCGATTGGCATGCTTGCAGTGACTGGTTTGAATTGTAATTCATCTTATGTACACATCCAATTACTTCTCATAGAAAGGGTTCAGAAAAGCTTCCAACACACCACAGCAAAGGCTCCCCTTGAGAAAATATGAACACTTTGGTATTTTTTCATTTGTTTTTCTTAATTGACTGAACGAAAAAATAAAATTCAGTCACTCTGGAATAAAGTAACAAGTTTTGTCAAGCGAGAATGACATTTTGATAAAGATATGTTTTTAAAGTCCTTATTCTTAGTATATTTCCTCCAAAAACTTGGAACATTGTCTCAAACTTTAAGATAAAACAGATAATGTTAATTAGGTTAATTTCCCTCACAGAGAGACATACTGAGTTACCAAAAAAGTAAACTAGAGTCTAGACCAGGCTAGGTTTCTGAGGTATAGTAAAGATTTAGTATGAACCAGTCAGAGGTTATGTTAGGAAGCTGTGAGGAATGAATTGCAATTTATGGGTAACTGAGAAAATGGGATTCAGGTCACAGCAATATACTATAGATTGGTTCAGAGGTTGGCACTCTATTTAGCTCTGAATGACTACAGCAGAGTGGGATAGAAAAATAAGAAAAAGAGAGGAACATCAGTCGGAGGTTTGGAGAGTAATATAGACCACCGAGAAAAGGTGGGCGAGAGGAACATGGGAACAGAGAAGCTGGAGGGGTAATACACAGGTAAAACTAGAGAATCATGGATGGATTCAGGTGTCTGGGTCAAAGTGTATCTGCATTAGTAGTTCTCAAACTTTTCTGCTTGCTTACTTTCTTGTACCAAGTTATTCCTGTAGGCAGGAAATGGTGTTTTGATTTGCCAGATTCATCATCTCTGAACTCCTGGCATAGGTGAAGGGACAATGCAACCCAAACCCTGGGAATTGACTTGCCACCATAAATGAAAGCGGCTTAGAGGACAATATGACACCTTCCTGGAACCCTGTCAGGAGTGCTATAGATACATCTGCCAAAGGTTTCCAGCAGGTGCTCTGGCCAGAATAAATTCTGCCCTCCCTCCACACTTGAGAAATCAGCATAATGGAGCTGAGATGAAGTCAATGTCCTAAGGATATGTGATTTTATGACTATTCCAGGTTTCTGCAATATTCCGTGAATGATGATAAGAGGCAAGAATACCAAATTTAGGAACACTTAATAGGAACAAGGATCAAAATGTGAAATACGGAAGTCCAGGCCATCTTTGCAGCATGTCTAATTTCCCCCATGGTGATACCCCCATTCCCAATGCATAGCAACTTTATGTGCTCTCTCCTTCCACACTGTGGAAACCTTTTTTTCTCCTCTAAGATATAATTGACTGACAATCCGTTAAAGCATTGTCCACTCCAGAGGTATTTTCACAGTAATAAGGATCAAAGCAGTAACATAAAGGAGCCCTGGTGGAGCAGTGGTTAAGAGCTACGGCAAGCTATGGCTGTTAACCAGAAAAGGTCGGCAGTTCAAATCCACCAGCTGCTTCTCGGAAACCTGATGGGGCAGCTCTACTCTGTCCTGCAGAGTCACTATGAGTCAGAATTGACTCCATGGCAACAGGTTAGTAATAAAAAGAAGGATCATCAAATATGTATGTGTCTACCTTTCCTCTTTGATCATAATAGACATAGTAAGACATGGAACTCTTTCTCACTGAGACCAGACGAGGCCACAGAATCTTTCTCAACATTAGCGTTCCAGGCAGCCATAAACAACTGAAATAAGTTAGCAAGCAACCTAAAATCTATTTACAATTGAAAATTGTAAAACTCTATTGGGACATTTTATGTATCTGTCAGGATGCAAGAATATGGAGGATGCATTAAATGTATGGAAGAATGAAAGGCTTGGGACTGAGAGAGGAGAGTCCAAGTAATTATCAGTTGAGTAGTCCTGCTATTAGAAATGATATTGTCAGGAAAATATTAGAGAAATCAACAGCTAAGGACAAAACTCATGTTAAGACTATCATCAGCCCAAATAGCTGATAACTACAAAATGCAAAGAGGTCATATTCGCCGTCATAGGTGTCAATTGTTGAGCAAAACTTAAAGCACTGTTTGAAACCTTTTATTTAAAATTTTTGTGGTTATTGTTGTGGGATGGATGGCTATCATTTTCTGCACACTTGGTAGATAATATGTTTCTACTCTTCAAGAAACAAACCAGAAATTACAGATCCAAATTGCTATATCCCCTTAAAAGTTGCTGCCCTGACAGGATAAGTGTTTATTCCAGGGGTACTGCCATTGCTGAACACAGTTTTAGGACTCCTCTTGAAACTGCTTTCAGGGCCTGAAGCTAATTTCTTTGACTATCCTCAATAGTGGCAAATCTTCATCCTTGACAGGGAATTTGATTTTTCAGAGACTGCCAAAAGTCAAGATTAGTGAATAAAGTAGTTAGTTAAATTGGACTGTACTGTTGTAGCTTTGAAAGAAGAAGGTGAGCTACAAAGTTATGAGCCTGGTTTTCTCATGTAGCTCATAAACCACTTGCGGAAGGCAATTACAGAAGGTAATCTTCAAGTCGTCTTTTAGGTTCCTCCTCTGTAAGATGAGTACTGTCACTACCTCATCTCTGAATTCCCTTTCAGCTTTATGATTCTGTGATTCTATAATTCATATACTCAAAAACCTCTAAAAGATTTGACACTATTTTAGAGAAAAATAAAGCAAATCTCAAAGGAATTAAACATTTTTTTATCTTAAAATAGCCATTCAACATACTAGCATAATACTGGCATATTTTATGTTCTTAAATATCACTGGGATTCGTTTTTCTTTGCTATAAAATGAGAAAAGGTCTTGGGTAGATGATGCCTTAGGGTCCTTCTGGCTGTACAATGATACATACTAGTGTATTCATTATCTATAGGCATATAACAAAACACTCCAAAACTTAGTAGTTTAAAACAACCTTTACTGTCTCACAGTTTCCATCAGTTAGGAATCTGGGTGTGGCTTAGCTGTTCCCTCTGCTTCTGGGTTTCTCACAGGCTACACTCAAGGTGACATCTGGGTTGCAGTCATTCCAAAAGTCAATCGAGGAAAGATTGGCTTTTAAGCTCCCTCACATGATTGTTGGGAGTATTCACTTCTTCACAGGCATCACTTCTTCGCTGGCTGTGGGCTGGAGGCTGCCCTTAGTTTCTTGCCACATGGGTCTCTCCATAAAGCAGCTCATAACATGGCGAACTGCTTTATCAGAACATGCAAGACAGAAGAGCCAGAGAAAAAGCAAGTGTGAGCAAGATGGAAGTCCTAGTCTTTATAACAATCTCAAAAGTGACATTCCATCTCTTTTGCTCTATTTTCTTTTAAAGAAATAATTAGGTCCAGCCCACACTCAAGGGGAAGAGATTACACAGGGAGTGAATAATAGAAAGTGAGGATGATTGGCAACGATTTTAGAAGCAGCCTACCACTGTCTTCCCTCTGGTCCCCAGTAATTCACATCCCTTCCATATGAAAAATGTACTTATCATCTCCACAGGTGCTGGAAGTTTCATCCCATTACAGCATCAGAGCAGAATTCTGACTAGCCTCATCTAAATCAGGTACAGGTGTGCATGAGTCTCCTTGAGTGTCATTCCTTCAGTACAGTTTCAGAAGTACAGTTCCTCATGATCTGTGGACCCGTGAAACTAAAGAGAAAAGTTATCTGCCCACATACAGCCAACATACAATGGTAGATAGGCTTAGGATACCATATAGATATCCCTGTTCAGAAAGGCAGTAGATGTGGGACACAATGCATTGTGTACTGTCTTTGTCCCTTTCAGTTCATGCTGGCAATATTTTTGCTGATATCATTTTAAAAAAGAAAAAAATCTTTGTCTTCTGTGATTCTTATTGGTGTCCACCCTATTAGACAAAAGCTACACCCATAAGTCTATTTGAGATAAGCCTTTCTCTACCTTAGGCTTTGGCTGAAATGGCTGAGGAACAAAGCTCTTAAGCCTCCTGCAGGCCCTATTGTTCAACTGAGAAGATCTGTGAGGCACACCAGAGACCCCGGGTGGTGGAAACAGTTAATGCGTAGCTGCTACCTGATGTTGGAGGTTCCAGTCCACCCACAAACACCTTGGAAGAAAACCCTGGCAATCTAATTCCAAAAAATCGGCCGTTGAAAACCGTATGGAGCGCAGTTCTACTCTGATACACATGCGAACTCCATGAGTCGGAACTGACTCAATGGCAACTGGTTTGGTTTTTTGATTTTGGTCTCACCTATCAGATAGACAAAAATCCAAAAATTCAACAATATGTTCTGTTGGCTAGGCTGTGGGAAAACAGACCTTCTTATATGTTGCCAGTGACAATACAGAGTGTTATAACACCTACGGAGGGAACTTGGCAGTATCTAGAAAAATTGCATAGATATTTACCCTTTGGCTCAGCAATCCCAGTTCTAAGAGCCTATTTCGAAACACTGACAAATTATGAAATTACTTTTTATGCTGAATATTCTGTTTGGCCACTCCAGATCTATTTTCCATCCTTCTCTGCCTAGCTCTGTACCCTGACAGATTGATCTTGTAGATTAGATCAGTGCTCAGCAAACAGTTTTTGTAAAGGGCCAGCTAGCAAATATTTAAGCTTTAAGGGCCATACAGTCTCTGTTGCAACTGCTAAGCTCTGCTGTTGTAGGATGACAGCATCCTTAGATAATCCCGCTGTGTTCCAATTAATCACTATTTTAAAAAACAGGTAATGGGCCAGATTTGGCCTGCAGGCCATAGTTTACTGACCATTGGACTACATTAACTTTACTCCTTTGGCTTCCACCTAGGTTTGGCCCATCGGACATACCAGCAAGAGATTGGAAGGCAGGAGGAGACAAAGCTCAGGTTATTTATTTCTCACCCACCTTCCTGAGAAGCCTGCATTCCTCTACCTAAAGCCCAGCTCCTATCAGGCAGCCACCTTCTATAGCTATAGTTACCACTGCGGCTGCAGCACTTTTGCAGGTTTTAGTATTTGTTCCCTCCCCTCGTCCCATTCAGGCCAAAGAGGGCAAAGAGCTCTCAATTGTTGCTACCTTTTGTGTTAATATCCATCACTGGTTTCCCTTAAGCCTTCTTTGTTATTGTTCTTGTTAGCTGATGTGACCCCAACTCATGACAACCCATGCACAATGGAACAAAACGCCCCCTGTTTCAGAAGTAGATCACCAGGCCTTTCTTCCTAGTCTGTCTTAGTCTGAAAACTCCGTCAAAATCTGTTCAACGTCATAGCACCATGAAAGCCTCCACTGACAGATGCAACAGGAATCAAACCCATGGAAGTCGAGAATTCTATCACTGAACCACCTACGTCTCTTCTTACATCTTTACGGTCCTTTCATTAACCTCCTCTCAATAACTCATTTTGAATGTGACATCTGCTTCCTGCCGGGACCCTGGCTGATATGTTATTCATTATCTATTAGAAATAGCAAAACATTGAAACAACACAAATGTTCAGCAGTAAGGAACTGCTTAAATCATGCCCAGTTCACACAATAGAGCACTATGGAGCTATGCAAAGGAATGAGGAATGTCTCTCTACACTGATATAGAATGATCTCTCTGATACATTCTGAAAAAATCAAGATGCAGAACAATAAGTTAACTACTTACTAGAACAAACAAACAACAAAACAACGATTCTCAGAAGAAAACAGATTTCAAAGCTGCTGGAATGCCCAATTTTCAACGAAGACTTTCTAGACTTGCAAAGAAACAGCAAAATATGATCCATACTCAGGAAAAAGAAAAGCAGTTAATAGAAACTGACTCTGAGTCAGCTCAGATGTTAGATTTAGAGGCAAAGCTTCTAATGAGGTATTACAAAGGTACTCAAAGAATTAAAGGAAAGTATGTTCAAATAGTTAACACATAGCATGGTGTTAATGAGTTAATAAATAGGTAATATTAATGGAGAAATAGAAACTATAAAAATAGAAACCCTGAGTAGAACTCTCAACTGAGCCTACCTAGATTTCTTAGCTGCAGTTACCATCCCTATAAATTAAGACCATAAAAATTAACACAGTGGCTGACAAACGACTGAGTGAATAATTGAGCACTGTAATAAATCATGATCAAATTATAAACTCTAGAAGAGCCAATAGAATTGTGGAATTAATGCAGATATTGCACTTTTAGTACATAATTAAAAACACGTCAATGTTCTTTATGTTTTGAAATTCCATCTTAGTGAATGAGGTGGCCCCTCAAACAATGGTTTGAAGGAGAAAGCAGAGTATTGGGAGGTGGATGAAAACTGGTACTCTGAGCTACTGACCGTCACCAAGAAGAGAAATGGATTCCACAAGTCGTGCCCTTATAGAACACTATTTTCTTTTTAAACCTCTAATTTAATTTACCCTAGCTTCCCCGTCTCCTCTTGGATGATAACAGAATCTAGGAAGTCTTGCACTTGTACCAAAGAGATGGTTCCTCTCACCTCTCTAGAAGAGGCTGTTGTGGGCCTGAAACTTCAAAGTCTTATCTAGTCCTCCATGTTTTAGCCTCATGCCTCTACCAGTGCTGTCTCCTTCTTCTTCTTCATCTAAGATTCCTATCACTTGGGCTACTGCCTCTCCCACCACTGCCATTCTTTGTTCTCAGTTACAGACTAGAAAAATGGCAGTCCTGCGTTTAGTCCTGTGATTAGTACTATTCACCAAACGTTTCCATTTTCTCTCCCAGGCACATTTTTGAGTTATGTTTCCTCATTCCCCTTGAAGTTATCTGTGGACTTGGACTTGCTTTGGACAATAAAATGTGAGTAGGAGGTGTCTCTGGGGAAGGACATCAGGCTTGGTAAAGTGGAGGGTCAGCAAAAAAGAGAAAGGCCCTTCACGAGATGGATTGACACAGTGGCTGCAACAATGGGCTCAAACATAGCAACAAGTGTGAGGATGGCGCAGGACCAGACAGTGTTTTGTTCTGTCGTACACAGGGTTGCTCTGAGTCAGCACCTAACAGCAACGACAACGGGAGGTGAGTAAAAGGAATGTGTGTTGCTCTGGACCTAAGTGATAAAAGCCAGTGTACAATTCATCACTCTCTCTGTTCACTTTGGATGACTTGCAGCATTCCAGATGGTGGTTTCTTGTTCAACGCTGGACCTGATTTAAGGGCAATGGGGAGGACAGCCCCCAGCCAACTTGAGATGGGCATATAATGTAAACAAGAAATAAATCTAGTAATTTTAAGTCCTTGAGATTTTCAATTTTTTTGTTACTTCAGAATAACCTGGTCTGTTCTGAATGATACGTGTGTTAGTAGCTTTCTTCGCACCTCTCACTTGTGTTCTCTTATCTACCCAGAGGAACAATGCCTTTACCTCTGTCCTTAAACCTGTGCCTTACATTTTTCAAAGAAGATTGTTGTTTTTTTCTGCCTGTATCTATTCTAATTTTCTATCTCTCTAGGTCAGTTGTTTAACAGAATATTAGTCGTGAGTATTTCATTTCCTTCGATCAGATCAGTATAGAACTATTGGATTACTTCTCTATTTAAAGGAATGGAAGCCAAATTCTCAGGCTCAGAATAGCAAGAAGCACCACAGAACCTACTTCTACATCCATCCCCTCAACTATCACCTTGAATCAGTTATATCAGTCATATGTGGATGGATGCCCAAGTTCAACCAACACTACATGCTACAACCTTGGTAGAACATGGTATATTAAGAGTGTACTTTTCAGCCCATACGATGAAGTGTTTGTCTGTTACAGTCCAGTTCACAGATTTGATTTCACTTAAAATTGCATGTAGGCATCTTGGGCTCTGCGAATAAGTCTGGTGATAGACAACAATCCCATAGCATACCAAATTTGTCCTAGATTCTTCTTATGACAGATGATAGTATGTTTTAGAAAGCTTTGACACAGAAATTAAGCTATCTGTGACCTTTCCTGGCTCTACTTATGACAATTATGTTTCAACTTCCACAAGAAAATTGATATAAAACAGAACTCCCAATCTCATGAAGACACCCTAATGTGCCTTAAAGCAATAATATGTGACTTATATTCTTGCTCTGGAAGCTTAAATGTAAATGATATATCATTACCCAAAAGATTATTTTTCAAATCTGACAGATATTACCTTTCCTAAATCTTATATGGCCTACATAAGTTTTAATAAAAATAGTACATTTTTCCCATGTAGAAGCTAACTTGAAATTGCCAACATTCAACAATTTTTGACCTATACAAAATGGCAGTTTTATATGGTTCAGCCTCATAACTTTACACATATTATGTTGTTGCATTTTCCTTTGTATGCATGATGAAAATGTTCAAGAAGAAATTGGTCATTTCTCTCCAAATTCTGCTCCTATGTCTATATTCCCTATCTTGATGAATGCACCGCTGATCACCCGGTTGTCCAAGTAAACCTGGGAGTTACAATTGTGTCTTCCTTCTTCCTTTCCTTCTATATCCAGTTGGCAAAGAACTCTATTTTTTTCTTAAAATATCCTAAAAATTCTCTTCAGACTCCGTTGCTACTGCCACTACATTGACTCAATTTGTTATCTGTCACAGATTGGGTTCCCTAGGAAGTAACTGAGATAGAGACTGGGGAAATAGACAAACACACCCAAATAAGAACAAACAATGGCTGTTTATTCAGAGCTCGCTATAGGAAGGGAATCAGCCACCATAACTTGCATTTGGCAGAGACTCAAAGGCGGACAGGGAAGTGGGAAAGTTTTATATTGCAAATAAAGGATGACTTCAGGGATGACCTAATTGGAAGCTGTTGCCGTGGGGAGTGGCATTTTATGTTATTGGTTACAGTTATTAGGTGCTGTCAAGTCGATTTCGTACTCATAGCGATCCCCATGTGACAAGAGTAGAACTGTCCCCTAGGGTTTTCTTGGCTGTAATCTTTACGGGAGCAGATCGCCAGGTCTTTCTCTTGCCGAGCTATTGTGTAGGTTCAATTTGCCAACCTTTCAGTTAGCAGCTGAGTGCTTAACCCGTACGCCAGCAGGGCTCCTTTTATGCAATTTTTTTTCCTGTTCAACAAATATTTATTGAACAGCCTTATGTATTACAAGCTGAAGAGACGATAGTAAAGAAGATGCCAAAAAGGGGCTTATAGTCCAGTAGCAGAAAGTAAAGAATGCTGGTTTTTGTGTTATCCTGCTATTTGAAGTAGCCAAAGAAAATGCTTAAGGAAACATGTAGCATCCTCTACAATATTTTTCAGAGAAATTTGTCTTGAAAAACAGTGGTTTTATATTTTACCTCTTACAATAGAGGTTACCAGACATTCTGAATCCAAAAGACAGTAAAAAAAAAAATGGAAGAAAAAATAGAAGAAATGGATAGGAATCATTAGAAACAAATATTAGATTATAATAATAATACCATGAATTATAATTCTTTTAATAATGATTTTTTACAAGTAACACTTACTGAGCACTTATTATATACCAAGCACTTTCATGGATTATCTCATTTAATTTTCACAACAACATTTTTGGATATGCTTATTACTATCTTCATTTTTTTTCGCCATACAAAAATTTATACATACATTGTTATGTGACTCTAATTGCTTTCCCCGTACTGTGACAGCACACTCCTCCTTTCCACCTCTGATTCCCCATGTCTGTTCAACCAGCTCTTAACCCTCTCTGTCTTCCCATCTCACCTCTGAAGAAGCTGCCCGTTTAGTCTCTAAGAGGCACTCTCCTCACGAGTATCACTTTATGTCCCACAGACCAGTCCAATCCCTGTCTGAAGAGTTGGCCTCGGAAACTGTTTTAGTTCTGGGCTGATAGAGAATCCAGGGGCCATGCTTTCCGAGGTTCCTCCAGTCTCAGTCAGAACATTAAGTCTGCTCTTCTTACTACAATTTGAGCTTTGCACCCCACCTTTCTCCTGCTCCATCCAGGACTCTCTGTTGTGTTCCCTGTCAGGGCGGTCATTGGTGGTAGCTGGCGCCATCTAGTTCTTCTGGTCTCAGGCTGATGAAGTTTCTAGTTTATGTGGCCTTTTCTGTCTCTTGGGCTAATACTTTCCTTGTGTCTTTGGTGTTCTTTATTCTCCTTTACTCCAGGTGGTTGGGACCAATTGATGCATCTTAGATGGCTGCTTGCAAGCTTTTAAGACCTCAGATGCCACTCACCAAAGTAAGATATAGAACATTATCTTAATAAGCTTTGTTATGTCAATTGACCTAGAGGTCTAATGAAAGCATGGTCCCCAGACCCCTACCCCTCCTACTCTCTCCCTCAAAGTGTTTGATTGTATTCAGGAAATTTCTTAGCTTTGATTTAGTCCATTTGTGCTGACTTCCCCTGTAGTGTGTGCTGTCCTTCCCTTCACCTAAGATAATTCTTATCTATTATCTAGTTAGTAAATAACACTCACCCTCCCTCCCCACCCTCGTAACCATCAAAGAATGTTTTCTTCTATGTTTAAACCTTTTCTTGAGTTCTTATA